>NC_134834.1:10771031-10872310 GCF_004210375.1 Tachypleus tridentatus
GTTGGAGGACTAAAGTTAATGACTTCAGATTTATAAGTTTAACTACTCATAATTTTGCTAGCTTACTAAAAAAGACTAGGTCATATTAGTCAATTAAGCTATTGTTTATACATAGATGTTAGAAAAATATTTTATTCATTTTCATGAAATTTTTTACAAAGAAAAAATTACAATTTTTTTAGGTATTTAATGAGTTCTATTGTATATTAAGAAAGTTATTCCAAAGATGTATCTTTATCATGTGTTAAAATGTTACTGTGTTTTTTGTATATGTAAATAACTAAGTATATTGTGATTTCATCATGTTAACCAACATTAACTGTTAACAACATTTTAGTTTTATACACAGTTTACAACAGCCTTAGAAAGTCTGAAACTAGGAGTTTGTTGTTATACCGAAAGTGATAATGGTTGTAGGAGTCTGTCATTATACCGTGATAATGGTTGTAGGAGTTTGTCATTATACCAACTGATAATGGTTGTAGGAGTTTGTCATTATACCGATAAGTGATAATGGTTGTAGGAGTTTGTTAGGATTATACCAACTGATAATGGTTGTAGGAGTTTGTCATTATACCAAGTGATAATGGTTGTAGGAGTTTGTCATTATACCGAAAGTGATAATGGTTGTAGGAGTTTGTCATTATACCAACTGATAATGGTTGTAGGAGTTTGTGATTATACCCAAGTGATAATGGTTGTAGGAGTTTGTCATTATACCAACTGATAATGGTTGTAGGAGTTTGTCATTATACCAAAGTGATAATGGTTGTAGGAGTTTGTCATTATACCAACTGATAATGGTTGTAGAAGTTTGTCATTATACCAACTGATAATGGTTGTAGGAGTCTGTCATTATACGAAAGTGATAATGGTTGTAGGAGTTTGTAATTATACCAACTGATAATGGTTGTAGGAGTTTGTCATTATACCCGAGTGATAAGGGTTGTAGGAGTTTGTCATTATACCAACTGATAATGGTTGTAGGAGTTTGTCATTATACCAACTGATAATGGTTGTAGGAGTTTGTCATTATACCAACTGATAATGGTTGTAGGAGTTTGTCATTATACCAAGTGATAATGGTTTAGGAGTTTGTCATTATACCAACTGATAATGGTTGTAGGAGTTTGTCATTATACCAAGTGATAATGGTTGTAGGAGTTTGTCATTATACCAACTGATAATGGTTGTAGGAGTTTGTCATTATACCAACTGATAATGGTTGTAGGAGTTTGTCATTATATTTGTGAGTAATAATGGTTGTAGGAGTTTGTCATTATACCAACTGATAATGGTTGTAGGAGTTTGTCATTATACCAACTGATAATGGTTGTAGAAGTTTGTCATTATACCAACTGATAATGGTTGTAGGAGTTTGTCATTATACCAACTGATAATGGTTGTAGGAGTCTGTCATTATACCAACTGATAATGGTTGTAGGAGTTTGTCATTATACCAAAGTGATAATGGTTGTAGGAGTTTGTCATTATGCCAACTGATAATGGTTGTAGGAGTTTGTCATTATACCAACTGATAATGGTTGTAGGAGTTTGTCATTATACCGAAAGTGATAATGGTTGTAGGAGTTTGTGATTATACCGAGTGATAATGGTTGTAGGAGTTTGTCATTATACCGAAAGTGATAATGGTTGTAGGAGTTTGTGATTATACCGAGTGATAATGGTTGTAGGAGTTTGTCATTATACCAACTGATAATGGTTGTAGGAGAGTGTCATTATACCGAGTGATAATGGTTGTAGGAGTTTGTCATTATACCAACTGATAATGGTTGTAGAAGTCTGTCATTATACCAACTGATGATTGTTGTAGGAGTCTGTCATTATACTAACTGATAATGGTTGTAGGAGTTTGTCATTATACCAACTGATAA
Organism: Tachypleus tridentatus; assembly: GCF_004210375.1. Taxonomy (NCBI): domain Eukaryota; kingdom Metazoa; phylum Arthropoda; class Merostomata; order Xiphosura; family Limulidae; genus Tachypleus; species Tachypleus tridentatus. The sequence continues at coordinate 10,772,927 of NC_134834.1, forward strand.
TGGTTGTAGGAGAGTGTCATTATACCGAGTGATAATGGTTGTAGGAGTTTGTCATTATACCAACTGATAATGGTTGTAGGAGTCTGTCATTATACCAACTGATGATTGTTGTAGGAGTTTGTCATTATACCAACTGATAATGGTTGTAGGAGTTTGTCATTATACCAACTGATAATGGTTGTAGGAGTTTGTGATTATACCGAGTGATAATGGTTGTAGGAGTTTGTGATTATACCGAGTGATAATGGTTGTAGGAGATTGTGATTATACCGAGTGATAATGGTTGTAGGAGTTTGTCATTATACCAACTGATAATGGTTGTAGGAGTTTGTCATTATACCAACTGATAATGGTTGTAGGAGTTTGTCATTATACCAACTGATAATGGTTGTAGGAGTTTGTCATTATACCAACTGATAATGGTTGTAGGAGTTTGTCATTATATCGAGTGATAATGGTTGTAGTAGCCTGTCATTATACCAACTGATAATGGTTGTAGGAGTTTGTCATTATACCGAAAGTGATAATGGTTGTAGGAGTTTGTCATTATACCGAAAGTGATAATGGTTGTAGGAGTTTGTCATTATACTTAACTGATAATGGTTGTAGGAGTTTGTCATTATACCGAGTGATAATGGTTGTAGGAGTTTGTCATTATACCAACTGATAATGGTTGTAGTAGCCTGTCATTATACCAACTGATAATGGTTGTAGGAGTTTGTCATTATACCAACTGATAATGGTTGTAGGAGTTTGTCATTATACCGAGTGATAATGGTTGTAGGAGTTTGTCATTATACCAACTGATAATTGTTGTAGGAGTTTGTCATTATACCGAGTGATAATGGTTGTAGGAGTTTGTCATTATACCAGTGATAATGGTTGTAGGAGTTTGTCATTATACCGAGTGATAATGGTTGTAGGAGTTTGTCATTATACCAACTGATAATGGTTGTAGGAGTTTGTCATTATACCAACTGATAATGGTTGTAGGAGTTTGTCATTATACCGAGTGATAATGGTTGTAGGAGTTTGTCATTATACCGAGTGATAATGGTTGTAGGAGTTTGTCATTATACCAACTGATAATGGTTGTAGGAGTTTGTCATTATACCAACTGATAATGGTTGTAGGAGTTTGTCATTATACCAACTGATAATGGTTGTAGGAGTTTGTGATTATACCAACTGATAATGGTTGTAGGAGTTTGTCATTATACCGAGTGATAATGGTTGTAGGAGTTTGTCATTATACCAACTGATAATGGTTGTAGGAGTTTGTCATTATACCGAGTGATAATGGTTGTAGGAGTCTGTCATTATACCAACTGATAATGGTTGTAGTAGCCTGTCATTATACCAACTGATAATGGTTGTAGGAGTTTGTCATTATACCAACTGATAATGGTTGTAGGAGTTTGTCATTATACCGAGTGATAATGGTTGTAGGAGTTTGTCATTATACCAACTGATAATGGTTGTAGGAGTTTGTCATTATACCAACTGATAATGGTTGTAGGAGTTTGTCATTATACCAACTGATAATGGTTGTAGGAGTTTGTCATTATACCAACTGATAATGGTTGTAGGAGTTTGTCATTATACCAACTGATAATGGTTGTAGGAGTTTGTCATTATACCAACTGATAATGGTTGTAGGAGTTTGTCATTATACCGAGTGATAATGGTTGTAGGAGTTTGTCATTATACCGAAAGTGATAATGGTTGTAGGAGTTTGTCATTATACCAACTGATAATGGTTGTAGGAGTTTGTCATTATACCAACTGATAATGGTTGTAGGAGTTTGTCATTATACCAACTGATAATGGTTGTAGGAGTTTGTCATTATACCAACTGATAATGGTTGTAGGAGTTTGTCATTATACCGGTGATAATGGTTGTAGGAGTTTGTCATTATACCAACTGATAATGGTTGTAGGAGTTTGTCATTATACCGAGTGATAATGGTTGTAGGAGTTTGTCATTATACCAACTGATAATGGTTGTAGGAGTTTGTCATTATACCAACTGATAATGGTTGTAGGAGTTTGTCATTATACCAACTGATAATGGTTGTAGGAGTTTGTCATTATACCGAGTGATAATGGTTGTAGGAGTCTGTCATTATACCAACTGATAATGGTTGTAGGAGTTTGTCATTATACCAACTGATAATGGTTGTAGGAGTTTGTCATTATACCAACTGATAATGGTTGTAGGAGTTTGTCATTATACCAACTGATAATGGTTGTAGGAGTTTGTCATTATACCAACTGATAATGGTTGTAGGAGTTTGTCATTATACCAACTGATAATGGTTGTAGGAGTTTGTCATTATACCAACTGATAATGGTTGTAGGAGTTTGTCATTATACCAAGTGATAATGGTTGTAGGAGTTTGTCATTATACCAACTGATAATGGTTGTAGGAGTTTGTCATTATACCAACTGATAATGGTTGTAGGAGTTTGTCATTATACCGAGTGATAATGGTTGTAGGAGTTTGTCATTATACCAACTGATAATGGTTGTAGGAGTTTGTCATTATACCAACTGATAATGGTTGTTGGAGTCTGTCATTATACTAACTGATAATGGTTGTAGGAGTTTGTCATTATACTAACTGATAATGGTTGTAGGAGTTTGTCATTATACCGAGTGATAATGGTTGTAGGAGTTTGTGATTATACCAACTGATAATGGTTGTAGAAGTCTGTCATTATACTGAGTGATAATGGTTGTAGTAGCCTGTTATTATACCAACTGATAATCCATTATTACATGGTTGATATTAACAGCCTAGAATTCTGTAGATGAGCATTATTTAGGGGTGTTGATGAACCTATGTTTTATGGACAAGTAATGTTCGACAGATTAATGAAACAAAATATCTTGATAATAATTTCTACTTAACAAAAAGTAATATTATATCCTGACATGTTTCTTTGTCTTATGTGACCTGAGAAACAGCTGTGATATTCATGTTTTCAACCATACATTAATAAATTAATTAATCGGTTTTATCATTTTGTTATACTTTCTATGTAACCCCAGTACATGTCATTAGTCAGTAAGAAATGAAACTAAGGCTTTGGTGCTGGTATAGCTGTGTTTCGGTAATTGGTCTCAATAGTTAGTCCAAGAAAATAAACAATACCCGACACATAGTTGAGGTACTTTATTAGTGTTTAAGATCTATAAACTGAAACTTAAGAGTTAAAGAACAAAATAGTGGTAATGCAGGTGTATAACTGACAGAAGGTAGCAAGTTGAACTGTTTTTGTCTGCACAGAAACATAAATAATTTTATTACTTCTATTAAAAATCTAATGTTATATTACCTAACTTTTGACAAAAGTATTAACGTCACATTATAAAGTTACTTCAGTAACTGATCGCAGTTGTATTTTTATGTGGACAACTATCATTAACAAGGGTATTGACAGACTTGCATTCTTTGGACGAGTATCACTACAGCTGGTTGGTTGACCTGTGTTCTTTGGTCACATTTATATCTTGTGTGAAGTTGTATTTCACTTAAGTTTAAATGCCACAAGTTATATGAGGGTTGTTCAAAAAAATATGCGGACCGACGTCATAAAACAAAATGTACTTTATTTAGAAGTTACAGGTCTGGGACCCCTTCAAAGTACTCTCTTCCCCAACGCACACACTTATCCCAACGGTGTTTCCACTTGTTGAAACAGTTCTGGTACGCTTCTTTTGTAATGTCCTCCAGCTCCTTCGTCGCATTTGCCTTAATCTCGGGAATCGTCTTAAATCTTCTTCCTTTTAAGGGTCTTTTGAGTTTGGGAACAAGAAAAAATCGCAATGAGCAAGGTCAGGTGAGTAGGGGGGTGGGGAAGAACAGTGATCGAGTGTTTGGCCAAAAACTCACGAGTTCTGAGGCACAAATTTCGCAGCAACGCGGTGCATCTTCAATTTTTCGGTCAAAATCTCGTAACAAGATCCAACTGATATCCCACACTATTCAGCAAGCTCCCTGACAGTCAGACGTCGATTTGCCCGCACCAGGGTGTTGATTTTGTCGACTTGTGGGTCGTCAGTTGACGTGGAAGGACGTCCAGGACGCTCATCATCTTCAATGGACTGTCGACCATCCTTAAAACGTTCATGCCACTTGAAACATGCCGTATGCTTTATAGCAACATCACCGTAAGCCGTGTTAAGCATAGCAAAAGTTTCAGTCGCAGATTTTCCAAGTTTAACACAGAATTTCACAGCAAGTCGTTGCTCCTTCAGGTCATTCATTCTGAAATCCGCCAAACGAGAAAATCGCACTTCACTTAAAACAGCGTAGCTAATACACAAATGAAGATATCTGCAATCGGGAAATGGCGCCGTAATCAGCTGATCTGTGCGAACCTAGTGGATTCCCCTGAACCAACTGGAGCTGCGCATTGAAACGGTCCGTGTATTTTTTGAACAGCCCTCGTAATCGATGTTGTCAATTTTTAAGGTTTTTCAAAAAATGTTAATAGTGTTCATTTTGATAAGTGGCACTTTCTCATAATGATAACACTTAAAAAACTTGTGTGTCATTGTTGGGAAGGATATAATTGTGTTAAAAGTATTTGATGAGCATTATTTATTAGAATTAGTTTTATTTTAAATTTGTAAATTAAATAATGTCATTTTTAATGAAAGTTTGAAGACCAAACTTATTTTTAAATGTTTTTTTTTAAACTCAAAATACAAAAGGTATTGAAAAACAAATATGTACTTGCAATATTATGTCATTAACAAAGTACCTCATTTTTATTTTTCTCTACTTTGAAGAGCAGTTACCAACCCACAACTGAGTGAAGGGTGATATAGATATGGGCTTGAGTGCTTGCATCTTTCTCTCCTATTTGTATTATTTTATTTCTTTATATTTTATGTGAAACTGGTGAATGGAGGTTAAGACTGATAGACGGTGTATCCCCACCACAGTGTGGGTCCTACTTCTTCAGTCACCTCCAAAACCTAGGGTACATTCTATTTCCTATGCTATAGCATGTACCATGTGATTCTGTCAATCAGTGAGAATTTTTATTTATTTTTTTAGTTTCAGCTTGTTTTTTTTTTGTAATAAACTGAATTTAGTCAGATGTTTGGATTTACTGTTCTCAGTGCAGTCTTTCCTTTATCTGATTTAGCTCAAGCCTTAGTATTAATATTTTCATACACACACAAAATCTTTGAGAAACGCCATCATCTTATCCACTGAATGTTCACACTAACATTAAAGTAATTGAAAACAAACCATTTTTATGTATCAAAGTACTTTAATGTATTTCATTACTTCTTTGATAGGGAGCAACTATCTGATGGTTTCAGTTTTGATTTCTATATCAAAGTATTTCAATATAAGCTAGTTCTTCTTTGACAGGTAGTGACTTCACAGTAGATTTCAGTTTTGATTTTTACATCAAGGTACCTTAACACGCATTTCTTTTTTGGCAGGTAGCAACTGAATGGAGTTTTTCAGTTTTGCTCTTATGATAAGCAGACCAACATATTTATAAATATGTTTGTTTAAAAAATCAAACAGTTTCAAAATTCAGTTGTAGCGACTTGCCCCCAAATCATGAACACTTTCTAAAATGATTCGAAAGTCATATGTAAGAAGTGTCAACACACAAGGTTAATCACTTATTACACATTTTTATAATTGTGTTTTTCAATAAAATGAATGTTATTTTTCTTTAGGATATTTTTGTTTTCTGTTCTTCCTTCACTTTCAGAGATATAAATTTAAAACAAATTGTACAGTTTAAACTATAATGCCCTCTCTCCCAGTTTAACCATAGTAATTAGTTTAAAATGTGATTGAAAGTTATTTTTTGACACTACCTTTCGTTCGTACAATAGAAAAAGATTCAACCAGATAAACAAATTTGTATTTTCTATTGACATTTTCAAATATGCACAATACATCCTCCCATTTCAACTGGAGTGCACAGTGTAATAAAGTACATTAGACTAATTTATAATTCGCTTCATATCTGAATAATATACATTTCTTTACTACAGTTTTTAAACAGTAATTAGTGTTTCTGAAAAGTGATATTTAATGGGTAGTTACTTACACATAATTATGCATGTTTTTAATTATGTAATTACCACGTTCTGGATTAATTGGTCACCTGTTTTTTGGTATAGTTGAAACGAATAGATAAAAGCATACTATAAAGGACTTTACTTCCCCAATTTCTTTCTTTTATATATAGAATACAAAAATATTTTTTTTCAGTTGATATTTTACAATAACTCCAGCAGTACTATGTGTGTAATGGCCACATTTTCCCACATGCAAAATTCATTTAAGTTGAAAAGTTTGATTTATACAACTTGTTTTAGTAAATTGTTTAAGACAGCTGTATATTACTGATCAAGAAATTCCACAGTTATACCAACTTATTGTTAATAAGTTAACAGTAAACTGACAAAAACAGTCAACTGAATTTTGTGTTTCAGTCTGTATGATCTTTAGATTTATATCACTGTGTATTTACATTACAGGTTTATGTTTTTTGTTCTACTTCTGGAAGAAAGCTGTGATATTTATGTGAAAATTTGGGCTTATGAAAGCTAATATTTTTACTTAGATTCTCTCGTGCACGATACTGACATTACGTGTTTGTACAACACTTATGAAACAGTGCTAGTAGTATCAATGAACTAAAAATTATACAGGTTCAAACCAAGGTCAGCAGGAAAGTAATTGTAATAATACACAAACTGCTGTTTTTTGAAGTAGCTTTATTCTTTGTTAGCAGATCACTAAACAATATTATTGAGGTGGAAAACATCACACACTAACTGTATTTGGATTAATTGTAACTTTAGAAAAATCTGTGTTATAACTTTTTGGAATGTGTTTTTCACTCGTTAATTTGCTAGGAAATGAAACTCATTGTCAACTTTGTATTTTTTAGCATGTACTAACAGTCTCTTCTAATATTCATGTGTTATAATGTAACCGAAGACCAATAAATAACTGTTAAAAGACTAGTCTCTGGTGTCTCTACAGTATTGTTTGGTCAATAAGGACTGTCAGAAGAGAAGTCTCATTGTTTGTAACTTGACACGTAAACTTTAACATCTAAAACATGCATGTTTCATGTAGCACAAGTTTCCTTAGGCTTGTTTTTGTTTTAGCTAATGTACTTAAGTTTATGAAATGACTTATTTTTCAAAATTGCTATTTACTCTATTATGTGAATTTATAAACTTTCGTAAGTCCTATGTTTCATACATCCATGTAAATTTCAAAACTTAAATACAATAAAACACTCAAATCTCTGCATTATATGCAGTTTTTTAATTTCAGATACATCAACTGAAAGATTGTGTTACACAGATAGATACACTAATACCAGAAGTTAAATACTTAAAATGTTTTATATAAGATTTTGTAAACAAATCAAAAGTTCACTATATAAATGTAATTATTTTATTACTTTGAAAGTATTAAAAAACAAAATGGACAAGTATCTTGACTGCTACTCTTAAAACATCTTTTCAATATTATATGGATTCTTCTACATGAATTATCACACAGATGATTAAACGTTAGTGAGAGGACCATGTGCTTAATGTCGTCAGCTAACTTTAGAAACGAAGCCAGGTTTCATGTTCTTCTGCTTAGTGGAGAAACAACATCCTATGAAAAACTTTACTCTTGCATGAAACTATTTATACTAATGTCCCATCGAAACTTCCACCTTGACTTACATACCGGTTCTGTCTTTCGAAACAAGGCTTAATTTTGGCTGTCAGCAATCTCAAAGCTTTTGTGTATATATTAAAAAAATTATGCTTGCAAAGTTTCCATTACAAAAGAAGTTACTGCTGAATAAACAAGAAACTGCTAAGCAAACGTTACGTATCACCAATAAAACTTGTTTTCAGTTAAAAATTAAGCCCTGTTTAGAAGAGCTTATCAAACATATTTGTATATTCAGTAGAAACTGTTTTCGGGAAGATCTGGATATCTGGTAACACTTTTTGAGTAATAACCCTATAAATGTTTGCACACTGTCACTGAAGAGAACATTTAACTGTAATCACAATAAGTGACCTGAAAACACAATAACAGCACTGAAAATGTCAAACAACAGGGTTACTGGAATGTATGCAATGCACAAAAAGAAAATAATTTGAATATCAGACCACCAGTATACAAAGCAAGTATCAAAAAAATAAAGCATATGAAAATAGATACTTAGTTTTTTGAATATGAAGTATAACCAACTTTAGTATGTGATCAAATTTATCCAAAACTATCTTGATGACAAAAGACACCTTTATTTCAAATATTGGTTTATCCTATACTTATATTATAATTAAATCATGCTAGTTTTTAATGTACTAATAGTTTGTTTTCATTCCTTTATGTGTTAACACCAAAGCAATGACTAAAAGTAAACACAACAGTTGAACTATTTGTGTTGTTATTAGAGCAGTGTTTTTACAAGAGGTTCAAAACATTTTTAACATATAAAGTGCAGGAAAACTAAACAGTTCAACAATATTAGGTAAACCTACAGTCAGGACATCAGAAGAGAAAAGAAAGCATTCTCTACAAACTGTAGATACCTCAAAGCCTATATCTTTATAACACTCAAACCTTACAATAATAGTAATAAGAAGTGATATTATGGTAAAAGAAACCACACTATGGTGAACCATCGGCCAACTTCAAACTGATAAAGCTATCAATCAACAGATCAAAATTTCTTACAAATTTAACAATGTAAGAGTTAAATTGTACTGCTTAATATATACTCACAACTCGCCGTGTACAAAACTCATAGCCTCTTACTATTAATAAATTATTTCAATAAGATATTCGCTGCCACTAAAGTGAACTATTTACACAAATAATAACTTAAGATCTTTCTTGAGTTTCGGGTCCAGCCTCCACATCTCTTTGCTCTTCATTAGTTTGAATAAGGTTAAACGTGCTTGATGACTTTGCCATCATCTCCTCTTTGCTAGCCCTGCAGAGAGATGATGATGCATTGTTATTCACATCTCAAAACAATGTGCAAACTGTTTACTGTATGTTGAAACGTCTTTACAGTAGACAATTTATATTCAACAGTTTTTTACTAGAAAACCTGTTTCTGCCTCACATTTACCAGTCTAATACAACAGTCTTGTGTAAATCATTACAAATAATACTTGGATAAGTAAACGCTCCAGCATTATTTGCTGAGACAATTTACCTTTTAAATTACACGCTATGTAACAATTGAAATTCAAGCAAGCTGATGATCCTTTTGTTTTTAGGCCTAGTTGCAGAAAGAACTCCAATGGTCAGGTCTCTTAGTTTGTTTTTAAGCATTGATTATTAGGAAGACAGGAAGAAACTTAAGATGCTACATTGGCCCATAACTGTAGCAAAAACTTACTTGTAATTTCTTTATATTCCCATATTATGAACGTTGCTTTGAAGTGTTGACAAGAAACATCCTGTATTAACCCTTCCATTATGGGTTGGGTTCAAGAGTTTTTCTCACAATCAAACCATTGAAAGAAATAATTTGGACTCAGAGTTGGTTGGTTTGGTGTTTTATGACACAAAGCAACCAAGTTTAAAGAAAAAATCCTTCTGGTCACCCTCAATTAAAAGGGAATCACATCTTGAGGGTTCTGTTACTACAGTTGGAAATGAACCAATTCAAGCCATTAACTCCAACTCAAAAGTATAAAACAATCTCTCATACAGTGAACATATTTCTCTAATTTTGTTTAAACAGGAAAATAAAATTATTATTAAGCATACTGATAAAGGCGGTGCCACTGTCATAAGTCAGACTACATTGACAAACCTTACCAATAACTTAATGAACAAACTACTGTTAAAAAGGTAGATCTGGACCCTGCACCACAACTGTTAAAATCATGGAAGATATGTTATGTAGTTTACAGAAAACATCAGTCATAAAACATTACAGTTTCTTTTACCTAAACAGCTAGTACCAGATAACTTTCACATTACCACAAATACAATAATCCTGGTTATCCTTTATTTTTAAATGCTGTATGCCTACTGTAAACTTGCCTGCTTATGTTGACCACCACAACAAAAATATCCCCCCACATTTGATGTTGTACATTAAAGATGCAACATGTTTTCTGAACACGATCTCCAACATGAACAACAAGAAGAAACACTATTCTCTGTGCTATGGATGTTTCTTCCCTCTACTCAAACATTTCCCACAAAGAGGGTTTAAAAGCCTTAGAATCTTCTCTGCTAAAACTAGACAAACACTTAAATTATTACAGACTTAGCTGAACTAGTAGTTACACTTAATGGTTTCGAATTTAGTAATTAGTTCTATATTCAAACAAAAAGTAAAACTGTGGACACCAAGATATGCTAAAGTTTTTAAGGCAGACTTAGAGGCGAGGCTGTTGGAAAGTTACACAGATAAACAAGCATTTTGGAAACACTACATCAATGACAAGTTGTTGTTTTTTTCATTTGGGTAGGAGACGAAGATTCACCACTGTCCTTTTACAGATGTACTAACACCTACCACAGTTATATTAAACTTATTCTATAATATTCCACTTCCCAAACAAGTTTCTTAGATGTAAACCTAACACTAAAAGATTGTATACTACACACTAATTTGTACCAAAAAACCAGCAGATAAACAGCAATTCTTACAGAATCACAACTGTCACCCTCCAAACACAAAATCACAATCAATCAAACACTTGAAGATATACTGTGACAGTAAGAACTATGACAGTCACATTAGTTCTTTGCTGTGACAGTAAGAACTATGACAGTCACATTAGTTCTTTGAAATGGACTGAATGAAAGTGGTTATTAACAAAATACTGTCACCCAACAACTTGAGCAACTAACAACACATCACATGAATCTGTCTTGAAACAATTACCGAACACAACTTTATTATCCAAAACTAAAAAACTTACCCTGGATAATAATAAAAAAAACAACAGTTATATATGTCCTCCAACGTAATTATTCACTGAAATCCATTTTTAGAAAAGTTTACATTGTTTCTTTCAAGAAAAATCAAACTTTGTATTCACACTTAATTCATGCTAAAGTCAGTTTCAAGCTGGCACCAGGTGGAAGTCACCCTCACAATAACAAGAGATGCCAAAACTGTCAGTTCATGCAGAAAACAAATTTTCTGATAAAGACAGCCAAAAGCAATTTAAAATAACTAAACCCATAACCTGCTCTACTAAAAATGTTATTAACTTAACACAGTGCCAAAATTACAATATGTATATCAAACCCAAATAACTACAGAGAAAAATTTTAATAACCACAAATCAGCAATCAAGACAAAGAATTTCCAGTCACAAAAACACTTTAACGTTCGTGGACACCACCGACAACATCAAACTGATGACAAACTTTACATCTAACAGAAACAGGGAAGTTAAAGAATCTTACTGGATAGCACCGTTAAATACCATTATGCCAAATGGCATCAACCTCAAACACAAGATTGTTGACTTTCATGTCTCTAAAACGATTTTCAAAACTAAATTCACAGTTAAACACCTTTCACATTAATAGTATTACTTTGATACTGTATGTTGCACCACATCATTGTTTTCTCTGTTTCCCACCATCTTGTTATTCAAATCTTATTTTTAATTTTATCTATATAAAGACTGGTTAACATTTCTTATAACTATTATCAAAGATTTTTGGCACAAACGAAATCTAACGCCAATAACTATAGTTTATGATTGGCTAGTTCTCAAAGCCAACTCATTCTGAACACCTGGTTTACGTGACATCCATGCCCATATATTTCACCATATTCGTTTACTGTAACCCTTTATTCTCCTGGAAAAGAACAGTGAATTATTCAAAAGCGTTCGAGTTTTGGGTCTCTCTCTTAAAAACCAGTAGTTACGTTACATTATTAAACCTATAGTTTTGATAAACCAAGAAACTAATTCTAGTAAATAACTGTTACTGTGTTTTCTAAGAACTCATTACAATTAAAGTTTTCACATAGAACATCTGATTTAAACAAATGTTACAACTGGAAGTAGTTTCTGAATATAACCTTACTATTAGTAAATGTTAAAAACTATAAGGTATCAAAAATAGAGTTTAATAACAAAACAGAAACCTGAGGTAAAAAAAAGAACTTACTTTTTCCCCAATGACATAATTCCGTACAAGCTACCAGTAACAAAAATCAGCCCCGATCCAAAGAAGGTAGAGAGATTGGTACAAATTATTACAATGAGCGACGACAAACTAACAGGAGAAAATAAAATGAGTCAGTAACTTAAAGGAAGAACAAACAAAAAATTTTTCACCACAAGAGGGAAACCAGGACAGTTCTATTGCAATTAGACAGGATGCACTTTTAATATATAAGAAATTCAAATTAACCACCAGAAACAATATCTGACAACAAATAGTACACAATTTGTATGTGCAGCATGAAATACTTTCTTCTGAAAAATAAATGTACAATGTGAAAGTTGATTCTCTGTCTTAAATGACACATTCAAATCACAATTCAAAAGACTTACATAACATATAGCAATGCCTTATGCCAATATGGTTTCTTCTCAAAGTAATTGTGTGGAATTTGAGCAAAGTCCAGAAAAGCACAAAAGCACGGTGCTTCAATCAGTGCCACCGTAACACCCAGCAACCTATGATTAAGGGTAGGTAAGAAAACTCTCTTATTATGGTCTGCTGAAAATATTTTTAATTCAACTGTTCTTACCTCATACTTATATCTTTGAAATTGTATATATTTAAATGTCATTTTTAACTGTTCAAACCTGAAACTTTGGAATCACAACTGAGTGCTTATTATAAAGAAAATTTCTTTGACATAAGATATGCACATAGAAACTTTCTCAGATGTAAACAGATGAACAACTCTGAAGTTTTAGATACAAAAGATAATGTAAATAAACAAAAGAACAATACTTTTAATACTTATGAAATTTAAAAACTTTTTTAAATAATAGAGAATTTAAAACTAAAAATCATTTGTCCAAAATGCATAGCAGTACCACAAAGAAAAAAAATACACACCAGACTTTACAACAAGTGTGGTAATTTTTTAAATGCAAACCAGAGATTGCCACAGACTTACATTTGTAATATTCCTGCCATGAGACATCGAGGGGTAATGGTAACACATGCCCAAGCACCAGTTCCTATGGCCACTGTAAGACAAGAAAATAAATAGTAAAATAGAAATAAGTAAACATTTTAAAAATATTTGCAAATTTAAAACCTTACACATTACTAGGACATCTCATTTTCTGATTTATGTACTTAAAATATTTAGAACCTTACACATTACTAGGACATCTCATTTTCTGATTTATGTACTTAAAATATTTAGAACCTTACACATTACTAGGACATTTCATTTTCTGATTTATGTACTTAAAATATTTAGAACCTTGCACATTACTAGGACATCTCATTTTCTGATTGTGTACTTAAAATATTTAGAACCTTACACATTACTAGGACATCTCATTTTCTGATTTGTGTACTTAAAATATTTAGAACCTTACACATTACTAGGACATTTCATTTTCTGATTTATGTACTTAAAATATTTAGAACCTTACACATTACTAGGACATCTCATTTTCTGATTTATGTACTTAAAATATTTAGAACCTTACACATTACTAGGACATCTCATTTTCTGATTTGTGTACTTAAAATATTTAGAACCTTACACATTACTAGGACATCTCATTTTCTGATTTGTGTACTTTGTGATTTGGTTAATTTTAAAACTACTAGCAGTGACCATAGCTATTATCTTGAAATCAACCTGGCACCATTTTCATTGTGTTTGTTGGTAAAAATTCTGAAAAGATTATGCAGAAACCTATTATGTTCCTTGATTCACTATTTCTGCTGCAACAGACTAGTTGCACAGAATTCACAGCTCTGCAATACAGTTTGGAAGACAAAAAATAAATAAATAAATACATTAGGCCTAATACAACAAGGTAATCCAATCTGTCTGGTTTAAATGTGTCTCTTTACATTTCACCAAGAATGTGACACAATACAGCAATGAATTATTCACTAGTATCCCACAGACTGAATATTATTCACTTAAGTTTCCTTTTTTCACAATATGTGAATTCAGTGAAGAGAACCTCATGCAGAGGTCTAATTTAGTCTTAGCTTAGCTATTCCAACAGAACCTAAAGATGTTTAGGTTTAGTAGTGCTAAGTAAATGACTGTATGTTTAAATCAAATAATATTTGTTGTTGTAACTATCACTGACAAGAGTGGAGAAAGGAAGATGAAACCTAATCTACAAATTCCTTTGCATGAGGACAGTATTTTGGATTTAGTAATACAATGGAGGGTTCTTCAAACTTGTTTAAAAATATTAACGTTTTTCTGGTTACTAAAAATATGTAATCTCTAAATTTGGTTTGATCTTTCAATTTATCAAGTCTGTTTTTTTCACTTTATTAACATCCATTTTATGTTATTAACTGTATGCTGTGGAATACTGTAGCAAACAATTTGAAACATATTCTGGGCTTCCACTAGAAAAATAACTCTCTTAACCACTGTGGCTAAACAAAGTAATTTTCTTTTAGCCACAGTGACAGTTGTTTAGCCACAATTTTAGGTCGCCAAAAACTGTGTAGTGTGTGACTTTTAATATGCATCAATTCCATCCAGTAACAAATTGTTGTAATTATGTGAAAATCTACAAGACATTAAGTTTTATTTTTTTATTCTCCAGCAATCTTCCCCACCAAAAGAACAAAATAAACATGATAAAGAGGAAAATAAAGATACATTTCTCAAAATAACACAGAAACAAAACAGTGACTTAAAACTAGAATACGGTAGCATGACTAGTAAGTATATAAATCCAATGGCAGCTCTTCAGCCAAATCATTCTCAACAGAAGATGTGGTAGAAGTTGACATCTGAGGTTCCGAAGCACATTTCTTCAACAGGGAATGGTACCCACATCTGTCTTTATGAGTGACCCAATATCTGAATGCAGAATCAAAGTTAAAATGATCTAAAGGTTTGGACTCCATGGATAAGTTCAGTAACATTTCTGTCTTGGCCACAGACAGACTGCTCCTGGCATCTGTTTTGATGCTGTTGTACCTGCTAATTCCCCCACTCACAGCCAACAGACGTAACTGGAATTATTAATCCAATTCCTGCAAGCTGAGACAGATTTGGAAAAGTCTGGTGGATGTATTCCTTGTAGAAGCTCTTCATGTTTCTGTTTTTGTGAGCATCCTGTTCCATTATGTTCCTTAGTAAGAGCCATCCAGTCAGTGCCTCATCCGCATTGATGAAAGGAGAGAAGTGCTGGATGAGTTTCTTCAGATCATCCTCATCAGATACTGCTTTGCTGTGACATGGGCTAAATATTGAAAAAATTGGCATGATGTTAGTGTCTGGGAATGCCACTTGTAGTCTTGTGACCACCTCTTCAACAAATGTCTCAGCAGCTGATCTGTACTTTCACATTGTTTATCAATATCTTTGATGTCATGGCCTCTGTAAGAAGTGTAACCACTGGCATCAGGAGCTTGTGGGAGTTCCTTCAGTGTAGTCTGTGTATAAGGACCAGGGATGTGTACCAGCAACTGAAATCTTCACAAAAGTCCAAGAATGCTGACAGTGTCATGTGTCATCATGACAAAGCTGTAACATGACATTTGCTGGACTAGACCATGTAGCAAGGCTCGGCCTGGAGTACCACATTCCATTGCTAAAACCTGCAGGCAGCTTATCACAGATGCAATACAGTTGACTAGTGCTTGGACGGAATCATTAAAAGAGAGCCATCATGTGAATAACACTTGCTTGGTTTTGTTGCTTTTCTCTCCATGCAATGCTTTGGTCTCTTCCAGAACCCGACACAACTTGGTAGAATATTTCAGGCTTTTTGCAAACTGGTTCAAAACTGAAATGTACTTCACAAGGTATGCACCTGGTTTGCTGTGCAAACAATGGCTTGTTATTATCCAGAGGCATTTCTCCTTAAATTTTGTAGCAACACCTGTTTTTATTCCCACCATGACATTTGCACAATCAGTTGCAAGTCCAGTCAAGTCAACATCAAACAATCCTCGATGTGCCATGACTGAGCACATTGTATTGTAGATAGAATCAGCCCCAGTGTTGGTCAGCTCACTCACAGCAAGGAACCGACTTGTAACCTCACCTAATGATGAACGATACCTGATATAAATTATCAGTATAGAGGTGTTTCCTGCATCAGTTGCTTCATCTGCTTCAAGAGCAAAAAATGGGAAAGGCAAAGCCCGAAAGTCTGCCTGTATTTCATCGTGAACTACATGATTTAGGGCACTGTACATATCATCCAGAAACTGGCTGTGGGTGTATGTGAAGCTCTCTGTTCCACTTTGTGACTGAGTCTGTAGTTTCTTTAGAGAGGTCACTCTCTGTTAAAAAATATATAAAAACTTGTGTTTTGAAATAAAACCACCAATTAAAGTAATTTAAGTAAATAAAAGATATTCGGAAGAGTTGGCTAGCTACTTAATTTTTGATAGATATTTTCAAAATGCTTCACTTTTAGAAAATCAAATTGCCTTTTGTTTTAAGAAAATACTGTAGAAAACAGAAAGTATCTTATTAATACTAGAATGAATATTCTTACACTGAATACTTGTAGTGAAAGGAGGGAATGAAACTTCACAGTTGGGATGGCTTCCTTTGTTTGTACAAGTAATTTCACCACCTATGCCTGAATGCCACCCTTACACCCCACATACATATTCACAGCAGCAGTTGCATTGTCCTTCTTCAAAACTTGTGATGCTACTGCACTGCAATGATCTTCTGACCGTGCATGTTTCACTAAGTCATCTTTTTTTTAGGCTTAGTAGCAGTTTTCCCAGTGGTAACATAAATATTTGTCTTCTTGTTGTCCCTGCATAATTTGCAATGAAATGTATTTTGTTGGGAAACATGTTCCAGCCAAGGAAACTGTGAAAACCAAGTTTCCTTAACAACTCTGTGAAAATCTCGGGTATACATTTTTTTCACACCGACAGTCTGATCACTGCTGCAAGTTTCAGTTTCTTCAGAGCTGTCTTTTCTTTTGGAAGTGGATTTCCCACCATCAGTTAATGTTCTTGCTTCGATCTTCTTTTGAAAAAAAATTTATATATCTAACTGTTTAGACATCTTTTTATCTGATCTAGGAGTTGTCATGATTTAAATTCAAACACATGTCAAATGAAACTTGGGATTTCCACTTTTGTACAGACCATATGTTGGTTTGATGAAAGTCAGGTTTTCTCTGATTACTGTTTGTTTACCACTGGCAGAATCAAACATGTAGCATAAGAAATGAAAATAAAAGAAATCATTAGCACAGCTGAGTAATAATTTTTTAAAAATTTAATTTGTTAGTTGTCATATCCCTGAAATCATAAAAATACATATATAAAGAAAATATATATTACAGTCAGTGGTAGTTTTTAAAAGACATTTCTTGTCTCTTCAACTCGCTGGGGAGCGCCTCTGATCATTTGTCATCATTAACAGCATGGATGGCGATAAAAACCATGAAAGCTGTTAAGACTGAAGAAACTTGAGCAGAATAAATAAAGGAAAACCATCCAAGACCGAAAAATTATCATCTTTCGCCACTGTAGCGAAAACAAAACTAGATTTTTTTAGCCACAGGTTGTTTCTTTTTGCCAATAGTAATGTGGCTAATGGCTAGCGGAAGCCTAGTTATTACTACGTCTAAATCATTTATGATACTGTTGTAACATGTTCTATCATTGGGCAAGTTCTTTTGAATTATTTGGTGAAAATAGTTCACAGTTAAGACCATGCAATGGTAACAAATTAATTTATTTATTCAATAAAATTACATCAGAGACTATGTTCACTTTGATGCAAACTGTAGGCCTAAGGTTACAAACTTTTTACGATATAAACTTCAAACTACTTTAGGCCTATATACTAATTGATTTTAAAAGAAATTTCTTTGATTGATAAGAAATGTTGAATAACTTAAGAATTAACTTACAGAACTGGAACCTCCTACTCAACTTTTCAACAAATAATTCACTGAAATAACTAATCTCTATTTCTATATATTTCTATACGTATAAGCTTATCACTTGATATTCATCACAATTACTAGATTCTTTATTAATAGTTCCATCTAGCAAACATTTAAAATATAACAATACTGTAAAGTTTGTATAACAAACTCAGTAATCACAATTTACACAATAATTCTCAGTTCATACTAACTAAACAATAAAAAATTACACAACACTTTTAACTCTTTTCAGATAAATACTGCATCAAAATATACACTTATCAAGCAGGTACCATAGTTTTAGAAACAGTCTTAAATAACCATAGATTTTTTTTGTTTTGCTCATATTTATTAAGAACAAACCAACTGGTTAAAACTGTTCCAACTTTGTAACAGTCATACAAAGGGATAGGCCTAACACCTGTTCTGTGAATGTTACAGCCACTTAGGTGGTGTGTGACCAATTAATATTATTTGAAATGTGTTATTAGAGGCTACAACTTTCAGTGATGAGATCTTGTATTATCTGAATTAAACTCAGAAACTGAAAAACTCACAAATCCAATTAATAAATTGTTAATCTACATTCCCACAGATGTTCGTCTGAAGACGCAACTTAAAAACGTAGCAAGAGACAATTCTGTTTGAAGTTAATAAGCACAAAGCTACACGCTGAGCTACCTGTGTTCTGTCCAACATGGGTATCTAAACCTGGGTTCTAGCACTGTACGTCTGCAGACATAACACCATGCTACTGGGAGGGCAAAAAACGTAGGCAGCTTAGCAATGAATATTTACATATTCTTAACAGTAGTTCATTTCTATAAACAGTCATTTGACAGCCTGTATTCCCTAAAAATATAAGCATCTCAGTAACAAGCCTCAAATGCACTGAACAATGGTTAGTAGTTATTTAAATTAAACATTTATTTAATTTTAAAAAAATTACAAGACAACAGCAGTATACATGGCTGTACAAAAACCTTGAACAAATTAAACATTATTTTCTCAGCTGTACAGCAGGAAGGTAATACGTTTCATAGCTACTAAAAGTAAAATAAGTAAGCAAAGGAAAAATATCTATCTCTACAAACCTATGAACAATTATTGTCTTTATGATGGGATTTGATTTTGAATTTCACAAAGAGCTACTCTAGGACTATCTGTGTTAGCCTTTCGTAATTTAGAAGTGATAGGCTAGAGGGAAGTTAGCTAGTCAACACCACCCAAAATCAACTCTTGAAAACAAAAAGTGGGATCGATTGTTATATTGTAACCCCCATGCCGTCTTATAGCGAGTCAAGAGCCCTAACCACCAAGTAGCATTCTTTATGACAAGCTGAAACCAAGTATTTGAATTTCATAGTGTAGAATATCAAAGTTTTTGAAAGTAGATTTTTTAAAAAAATGTTTGGATACAATATTAAGAAACTAGCAGGTTTATTTCATCTGAAGATGTGAGAAACTACTCACTTATAACTCATATACGATACACTACAGTTATCCAATTTGTATTCCATCCAGTAGCATATTTTAACGTGTATGCTACATGGAGGTTTTTAATGGCTATTATCGTATATTGTACTGTATAATAAACTTCTGTAATAGTTTGAAAATTAACGCAATTTATTTTCAGTTTCATCAAAAAGGTCGGTATGACATCAAGATGTTGTGCAGTATATGTGATATAATTTCAGTAAAATGCACTGTATATGATTTTTAACAAGGTGTACAATATATCATTTAATATTGCTGAATATTGGGCATACGTATATATTTATAATTAAAAACAAAATGTCCGACGTACTAAACTCTAAACCATACGTTATTATTTTCTTACAGACTGTGTACATTACATTCTCAGTCTACGGAGTGGCTAATATAATTCTACGTATAATTTGAACGACGTATAAATTATGTATATATGGGAAAAAAATGTACAACATATAGCAAAACACAAAATTATTTATACACTGTGTACACTATTAATTTTTTTTAAATAACTTGACAAATATTATGAAAATATATATACATCCATCTTACCAAGTGAACTAACCGAGCCCAAAAATCGTGTAAAATATTTGAGCCACCATGGAGCATCGTCTAACGTATCCTTCTTTACGGTATTTTGTTCTTGGTTATTCATATTTTTTATCACAACTTACATCACTTTGCCCCTCTAACTTTGCTGGATTAAAATGACAGAAAAAAAAGGAATCGTATTTTGTACCTGTTATTGATAGCTTTTACTAAAAATATTCACCAATTATGACGTTATTACTTAAAACGCAAAAACTCTGAAACGCGTGATTCTACCATACGTTGATAACCATGAAGAAATCATCTGTACCATCTACGTGACGTTTTCGCTAACATACGTAACAAGTGTTAATAACACTAGTTAAAACAGTCGATTATCTTAGTTACAGATCTACGTTTGGCAATCGTACTTTGCACACTATTACGAATAAAGCACGATTAGCCATTAGACGTGCATTATCGAATAACAGTGTGCACTTACAAATAATTACTCAAAATAGTTAAGCACAGTCTCTCGATAAAACAAATAACTCCTAGGCCGCAGTACAACTAACGATTTCTAGATAGTAATACTAATAGTATTTTAAATTTAAATTATTTATCACAGTCGTGTACAACAACGATATCGAAATATTTATACAAACGAATGACAGTCGTTTAAAAAACATATATTTACAGAAAAATAAACGTATTTTTATTTTACAGGTATTGGTAATGAATATAATGCGAAAAAAAGATAAAACTAATTTTAACGAAGTACAGCTGTTACGTTTTCGACGAAACTCTGTAATGCGCATGTGAAATTCCGCCACCTATCAAGTTAATTTGATTAATCTGATTAAAGCAAACCGACAGGTATCATGGAAACGAGAAGAAACAGAAAATTTATGTTGCATATGTTAAGATATTTTATTTATTTAACAAATATCCGCGTCAAAATCTGAAAGAATAATTTATATAAATCCCAAATTCCCATTTAGAAATTTGCGCAAATGTAAAAATAAATCCAATATTAAAAAACCTACATCTTCATTTTTTTCTTTAACTAACACTTGATAAAAAAACCGGTAACAAGCTTTTCTTTAAGGAGTTAAAGAAGGTTAAATAATAAATTTGCGGGTCTCTTTGTCTTTTTCTGATAGACCAATAAAGAGTGAGTAGGTGTCTGGAGGTTGGAGATTTGTTAAGTTTGGTGTAGTATGTACGCATATCATATACATTTTATGCCTTCTTATTTTAACGTAGAATTTTTCAATACAATTTAGCAATGAGCATGGGCTAGATTAGGCTAATTTAGCGATGAGTATGGGTTAGATTAGGTTAATTTTTGTATGCAATAATATGCCTGTTCTTTACCTTCTCATACTAAGGACAACTGTTTTCAAAATTTTTCGTTTATTCTAAGTCTCTACAGATTTTGCAAAACACGTGGTCAAAAAAATCATTAATCCGATTTCAATCTAGCTACATTTGTTTTTAGTCATTCTATTGAGGCCACATCAATTATATTCATGGAGGTTTAGTTGTATGTTGCACACGAATGTTCACAACCAATGTCCACCAATACTAGAATATATCGCTATCTCGAGAAAATAGTCTATCCTGTGTTTGAATGAGAATGGTCAGTCACGTGGGTAGTAATAATTAATATGGATACATTAGACATTCTCGCTAAACATGCTCGCCCTCCTAGCCGTGGGAGCGTATAAAGTGACGGTCAATCCCACTATTCGTTGGTAAAAGAGTAGCCCAAGAGTTGGCGGTGGGTGATGATGACTAGCTGTCTTCCCTCTAGTCTTACACTGCTAAATTAGGGACGGCTAGCACAGATAGCCCTCGTGTAGCTTTGTGCGAAATTCCCAAAAAAACAAACCAAGCGGGAAACTAATTTCTTTTTCCTCTACTACCTATTGTTCTGAGTCATTCTCCTGGAGTAGCACCTTTTCTCTTTCAGTGGAAAAATAGCTGCTGTAAAATCATCGTAGTATGCATAGTTAAAGAATTACGTTTTCTATTGAAATTCAGTCAATCTTTTGAGGTTATAGTTTTCGTTATTGTCTCTCTGGGTAAATCTAACGTTAACGAGTTAATTGAGTAGCGTGAGATTTATTTCGGGTTGGAACACGATTTCCATAGATCTAGTCTGGAAGAGAATGTATTTAACACTTACTCTTGTTTGTGATTCTGAAGTTAGAACAATTTCAGATTTAACTCATTAGTCAATACAACTGTCTGTTGTGACAAGTAAAGTTCATTTATTAGCGTGCTTATCTAAATAAAAATTGTACAGTCTGATTACCCAGTCTTTCTTTACTCCTTCTAACGCATTTAGTCGTAGAATACATGATTATTTAATAAAAAAAATATATATATTGAAGGATTTCCCAAAATCTCAAAACTGACACTGTTGCAGTCGACGTGACGATGTCGTAGTTTTTATTTACATGGATAGATGGTGCTATTGGGACAAAAGCATGATTAAACTCATGGAGAACTGGGGTTTCTCTGACAGTTTGACTGTAAAGAGTAATAAAATGTGTGATGTTCACTATGAAGAGACGTGCGGATTGGTCTTCGAGCGGTAAAATGTTCTTAATGTGAAAGTAATATGCGTACACTTATTCATAAGAATGTTTATACAACTGTGATGTTGTACACACAATGTATGTCTTTATACAAGAGGATTGACTCAACCGATTACTGAGAAATGTTTATTAATACATTTTACATGAGAGACTGAAGAAGTCGAAGCCAGTATATTTTCTAAAGCCTGAAAATATAAAGTGTTATTACTGGTACTTTCTTCTTTGCAAGTTGAGGTACTACTAGACTACAAATTCGAAAGAAAAAATTGAGCACCTTTCAAGCACACCAAGGTGTTTTTTTATTCTTGTATTCATAATTAAAACTTTACTGAAAGTTAATATTAGTTTTCGAGTAATATAGAGTAACTTGAATAAGATATATTAACATTCTATAAAAGTTGTTTGTAATGTGTAAGTTGATGTATTTCAAAAGCTTTCACTGTATATTTTTTTGCTTTTGCTTCGGGTTTTGTCACTTGTTACTTAGGGCTTTTTTTGGTATCTCAAAAATTTGAACCAGCTCTCTTTTAATCTATAATCTTGTAGAAATTATACCCAATATGCTTATGTTCATTCTTGATGTATAAACTAGAATTTACATGATTTTTTTTTCAATCTAATTTGTATTTAATTTATAAATTTGGATTTAGGACGTGGGGAGACATGGGTAAAATTTTTAAGAGCCTCAGAAATGAACTTTATAAGTCATACAGTTTAGTAGTGTTCATTAGCTATATTTTGAGCAGTTTAGAAACACCAGCGATGGGTAGATAATATTCAAATACATATAATATTTGTAATAGCATTTTATTTAAATGGCAGAACAAGTACTTTTAGGACTAAAATAACAATCTGTGAGAATCTGTTAATAAAAAAATTGTTAAAAAGTTTAAATGAAATTAAAAATCACTGTTGTCATTGAGACACAGTTGTAAATATACATGTATTTTCAATGGATCATCCAGCTTTGATTACGCAATGTAACAAAATGTTTACTGTTTCTTGTTCCTGGACAGAAAGTGTTATTTACCAATTACTTAAGCCTAAAGTAAATGGAAAGACCTATTTTTCTCTTCAAACTTTGCTTTTGTGACCTGGGAACGTATAACGAAAACATGATGGGAGATTATATTTGGGGGCTGATACGTGAAAGTGTTTACATTACAGTCGCTAATTTCGAAAGACTACTCACTTCTAAACATTTTTGTACAACTTTAATATAAATACATGTAAATCTTGATCCATATGTTGTTTTATTCAGACCTTATGTAAATGAAAATGTACAAATTTGTCCCTTTTTACCTAGAAAATAGGTTAATTTCTAAATTTCATTATCCAGGTCACAAAACCAAAGTTTGAAGGGAATAATGGCCATTTTCTGTACTTTTACAACATAAGCAAATAACACATACTATCCAGGAACAAAATTTGTGTTACATTGTGTTATTTGTGTTACATAGTGTTATTTGTGTTACATTGTGTAATTTGTGTTACATAGTGTTATTTGTGTTACATTGTGTAATTTGTTTCATAGTGTTATTTGTGTTTCATAGTGTTACTTGTGTTACATAGTGTTATTTGTGTTACATTGTGTTATTTGTGTTACATTGTGTAATTTGTTTCATAGTGTTATTTGTGTTTCATAGTGTTACTTGTGTTACATAGTGTTATTTGTGTTACATTGTGTAATTTTTTCTTTCACTTGGGAGAGTGCAGAGCAACTATATCCACTTGACCTTTGCCCTAAAATCTGACCCTGAGTAAACCATAAGTAAATTGGTTTCATTTAAGGGACCATATAGGCCCTTTACGGCTGTCCTTTCACACCCATATGGAAGGTAAATGTTTAAAATAGATAATTTTCGTTTTAAAATCCCTTAAAGTGCTAGCCTTTACTACTACCTGTGGTAACTCATTTGATTAATTAATTTAGCTTGCATGTCTTTTTTTTTTCCAAATCTGAAACTTCTGTCCTGTGGTCATTATTGTTATCAGAATATTACAAAAATAAATCTGAGATTTTTTATTTTATTAGTTGTCGAGATAGTCTTGTAAACTTGAATAAGATCGTCTCTTACCTATCTTCTCCTAGGAGAACATATTAAATCATAACCTGTCTTGTGAGATAACCCTTCAATTCTCAAAATTGTCCTTTTTTGAATTCTTTCCAATAAGTCTGTATTATTTCTTACTCTAAGGAGAACAAACCAGTACACAGCATTCTAAGTGATTCATAATTACTTGTTTTTCACTTGTAGTCCATATGCTTATAAATACATCCTGAAATTCTAACAACAGCATTACTGGTTCTCTCTCCAGCCTTACTGTTAACTAAGTTTCCATATATAATAAAGAGAATCCTCATTTTAACAACTTAAGTGCACTATCCTGCATTTATTATGAAGAAAAATAATTTGCCAAATATCTGCCCAGCTTACAAATGGATCTAAGTCAGTTTGTAAGATCTCAGTATTATCTGGCCAGCTAACAAATGGCTCCAAGTCAGTTTGTGAGATCTCAGTATTATCTGGCCAGCTTACAAATGGCTCCAAGTCAGTTGGTAAGATCTTTAATATTTTTAACACAGTTGGAAATACCATAGATAAATCAACAACTTATTGGTTTACTGATTATGTCCCACTTTTATCATTAATGTAAATAAGAAATATTAAAGCCCCAAAAACTGACAACCTGAGGTGCTCTGCTACTAATTGGACCTCATGCATAAAAAAACAACCTTTTGCTTTTTCCCATCCAAATGTCCTATTATCCAATTAAATAGTCTTTCTCTAACCTATACCAGTGTGATTTTTACAGCTAATCTTCTGTGTGGCAGTTTATCAGAGCTACATAATTCACTGGAACTATCCTATTATCCAATTAAATAGTCTTTCTCTAACCTATACCAGTGTGATTTTTACAGCTAATCTTCTGTGTGGCAGTTTATCAGAGCTACATAATTCACTGGAACTATTGTTTGACAGTCAATCAGTGATTGACAGTGCAACACTACAACCAATGAACAAATCAAGTTGCGCCTCCATTGGCACAGTGCAATGTTTGTGGACTCACACTGTTAGAAACTGGGTTTCAATACCCATAGTGAGAATAACAAAGATAGCCCTTTGTGCTTACTAACAAATAAAGTTTCTAACAGGTGACCTGGAATTCTGTAATACAGTTTATCTTATCATTTTAGAATAAAAATATTGGCAGATTGAAACAGACATATTTCTTGCTTAGCATTGCTAAGTAATAAAAGGTAGGATTTTATAAAGAGTGTCTCCTACTGAGTACCATTATTTCCTACTGAGTACCATTATCTCCTACTGAGTACCATTATCTCCTACTGAGTACCATTATCCTCCATTATAAAAAAGTTTCAGAGTAAATCCAGTCATTTTTCTTAGTTGGTCTAATGCTTCAGTGAACTTGTAGACTAATAGTAAAGTTGTTTACAAAACAAGAAATGAAAATTATGATTTTCAGGAAAATATTTAATTTTTAATTGGTATTAATAATTTATATTTGTTCTAAGGCATGAAGAAAGGGGACACTGTATTTGTTGTTATCAGATTTTTCATCTGTGACACTGTATTTGCTGTTATCAGATTTTTCATCTGTGACACTGTATTTGCTGTTATCAGATTTTTCATTTGTGACACTGTATTTGCTGTTATCAGATATTTCATTTGTGACACTGTATTTGTTGTTATCAGATTTTTCATCTGTGACACTGTATTTGCTGTTATCAGATTTTCAGCTAACATTGTTTGAAATGATTTTGGGATAAGTCCACAGTTCCCATCACAGGTAATATTGCTTTTTTAACCATATAATTCAGTAAATTTATTTATACATCAGACACATCTTCTGTAATAAGAATAAAACATACTACTGTGGTAGTCATGGTATGTACCATACATCCTGAATGTTTTTTTCAGCCAAAAAAATGTTTCATCTCGTTTGCTTGTCACTTTCTCACTTTTAACCAAGTTTGGAGTATGTGGTGGTGGGTGGATTTGGAAACTAGAAAATGCATTTAGTGACAGAAATAGGATGAAAGAAGGTGAAACCAGTCACAATTTCAAAGTTTCTAGGAATGCATTCTCTTAATGCTTACTTTAGACACACGTGCAGCATTTCTGTACGTTACGATTGACTCTCAGATTAAAGATGGTACAGTGTCCATATCAGAAGGATATAATAACCCAAATTAGTCTTCACTGCTTGTGTTTTAACAGCTTCAGGTACAGATGCAATCATGTTTCATTATTACTTCAAGCTCACAAGTTTTGGACTTAGAGAAGATGGGTTAGGCACAATGTAGCTATTGCAATTTTTGTTTTCTAACAGGGTGATTGTTTTACAGACAAAAGGTGTTGTTGTAAGTTGTAGAAGCTGTTACTTAAAAAGCATTTAAGAGGAAAATTGATGCTTGGATTACATTATATGTTCTCCTGAGGATGGATTACAAGGGTAGCTATGAAGGACTGAAGTGGTTCATTCTTGTTATGAAACCACTTGTAGTTATAATACCTACAAATATTTCACTTCGTCACTTAAATATTAAAATTATGCACGTTGTTTTACTTTTGGACTTTATTTAGAATTCTGATGTATGTTCAGGATAGCTTTTGGGCTTCATTAAAATGATGTATGTTCAGAATAACTTTTGGGCTTCATTAAAATGATGTATGTTCAGGATAGCTTTTGGGCTTCATTAAAATGATGTATGTTTAGGATAGCTTTTGGGCTTCATTAAAATGATGTATGTTCAGGATAGCTTTTGGGCTTCATTAAAATGATGTATGTTCAGGATAACTTTTGGGCTTCATTAAAATGATGTATGTTCAGGATAACTTTTGGGCTTCATTAAAATGATGTATGTTCAGGATAGCTTTTGGGCTTCATTAAAATGATGTATGTTCAGGATAACTTTTAGGCTTTACTAAGATGTTAAGATGTAGGTTTAGGATAACTTTTGGGCTTCACTTAACATGTTGAGGTGTTTAGGGTAACTTTTAGGCTTCATTAAAGAGTAGTGTGTATTAGATATTTGTTAGGCTTAAATGTGTTTGTCATTAAATGTAGTAAATGTAGGTTTTTGCTTTTAGAAGATTGTGGTTTGATCAAACTAACCGTACAAATCTGTACTTTCAGTGATAAAAGCGACTTCTTAATTTGCATGTCCAGAAAGTGATATAAAATTTGTGGTGAAGGTTTAATGTTATGAAACAGCTGTAATATACACATTTTTTATGAGCATAGGTAAATATTTTATCTACTTTTTAATATGATTCAATGAAGGAGCTTGTTTAGTTTTCACTGTCATGTTTAGAAACAGCTGCCAGCTTCAGTATGTACTGAATAGTATGATATGTTGACTACCAGTTGCTGTTATCTATGGTATATTTAGGTATGTACTGAATAGTATGATATGTTGACTACCAGTTACTATTATCCATGGTATATTTAGGTATGTACTGAATAGTATGATATGTTGACCACCAGTTACTGTTATCCATGGTATATTTAGGTATGTACTGTATAGTATGATATGTTGTCCACCAGTTACTATTATCCATGGTATATTTAGGTATGTACTGAATAGTATGATATGTTGACCACCAGTTACTATTATCCATGGTATATTTAGGTATGTACTGAATAGTATGATATGTTGACCACCAGTTACTATTATCCATGGTATATTTAGGTATGTACTGAATAGTATGATATGTTGACCACCAGTTACTATTATCCATGGTATATTTAGGTATGTACTGAATAGTATGATATGTTGACTACCAGTTGCTGTTATCCATGGTATATTTAGGTATGTACTGAATAGTATGATATGCTGACCACCATTTACTGTTATCCATGGAATATTTAGGTATGTACTGAATAGTATGATATGTTGACTACCAGTTGCTGTTATCCATGGTATATTTAGGTATGTACTGAATAGTATGATATGTTGACCACCAGTTACTATTATCCATGGTATATTTAGGTATGTACTGAATAGTATGATATGTTGTCCACCAGTTACTATTATCCATGGTATATTTAGGTATGTACTGAATAGTATGATATGTTGACTACCAGTTACTGTTATCCATGGTATATTTAGGTATGTACTGAATAGTATGATATGTTGACTACCAGTTACTGTTATCCATGGTATATTTAGGTATGTACTGAATAGTATGATATGTTGACCACCAGTTGCTGTTATCCATGGTATATTTAGGTATGTACTGAATAGTATGATATGTTGACTACCAGTTGCTGTTATCCATGGTATATTTAGGTATGTACTGAATAGTATGATATGTTGACCACCAGTTGCTGTTATCCATGGTATATTTAGGTATGTACTGAATAGTATGATATGTTGACCACCAGTTGCTGTTATCCATGGTATATTTAGGTATGTACTGAATAGTATGATATGTTGACTACCAGTTGCTGTTATCCATGGTATATTTAGGTATATACTGAATAGTATGATATGTTGACTACCAGTTACTGTTATCCATGGTATATTTAGGTATGTACTGAATAGTATGATATGTTGACTACCAGTTACTGTTATCCATGGTATATTTAGGTATGTACTGAATAGTATGATATGTTGACTACCAGTTACTGTTATCCATGGTATATTTAGGTATGTACTGAATAGTATGATATGTTGACTACCAGTTACTATTATCCATGGTATATTTAGGTATGTACTGAATAGTATGATATGTTGACTACCAGTTACTGTTATCCATGGTATATTTAGGTATGTACTGAATAGTATGATATGTTGACTACCAGTTACTGTTATCCATGGTATATTTAGGTATGTACTGAATAGTATGATATGTTGACCACCAGTTGCTGTTATCCATGGTATATTTAGGTATGTACTGAATAGTATGATATGTTGACTACCAGTTACTATTATCCATGGTATATTTAGGTATATACTGAATAGTATGATATGTTGACTACCAGTTACTGTTATCCATGGTATATTTAGGTATGTACTGAATAGTATGATATGTTGACTACCAGTTACTGTTATCCATGGTATATTTAGGTATGTACTGAATAGTATGATATGCTGACCACCAGTTACTATTATCCATGGTATATTTAGGTATGTACTGAATAGTATGATATGTTGACTACCAGTTGCTGTTATCCATGGTATATTTAGGTATGTACTGAATAGTATGATATGCTGACCACCATTTACTGTTATCCATGGAATATTTAGGTATGTACTGAATAGTATGATATGTTGACTACCAGTTGCTGTTATCCATGGTATATTTAGGTATGTACTGAATAGTATGATATGTTGACTACCAGTTACTGTTATCCATGGTATATTTAGGTATGTACTGAATAGTATGATATGTTGACTACCAGTTACTGTTATCCATGGTATATTTAGGTATGTACTGAATAGTATGATATGTTAACCACCAGTTGCTGTTATCCATGGTATATTTAGGTATGTACTGAATAGTATGATATGTTGACTACCAGTTGCTGTTATCCATGGTATATTTAGGTATGTACTGAATAGTATGATATGTTGACTACCAGTTGCTGTTATCCATGGTATATTTAGGTATGTACTGAATAGTATGATATGTTGACCACCAGTTACTATTATCCATGGTATATTTAGGTATGTACTGAATAGTATGATATGTTGACTACCAGTTACTATTATCCATGGTATATTTAGGTATATACTGAATAGTATGATATGTTGACTACCAGTTACTGTTATCCATGGTATATTTAGGTATGTACTGAATAGTATGATATGTTGACTACCAGTTACTGTTATCCATGGTATATTTAGGTATGTACTGAATAGTATGATATGTTGACTACCAGTTACTGTTATCCATGGTATATTTAGGTATGTACTGAATAGTATGATATGTTGACTACCAGTTACTGTTATCCATGGTATATTTAGGTATGTACTGAATAGTATGATATGTTGACTACCAGTTTCTGTTATCCATGGTATATTTTTTTATGTTTGTTACAAAAATTTGTCTATATATATATCTAAATGCTAAATGTTGGTTTATCACATAGTGGTATATATGGTATATTTGGTTTTTGTTGCAAAAATTTGATCATATATAAATAAATACTAAATAATGGTTTGAGATACACACACACAGCAGATATTCATGGTCTGTTTTTTATGTTTATCAGATATGTAAATACTAAATATTGATTTCAGATACACCCACATTACCAGATAGTGGAATTTGTAATTTTACAATTGCTTTAAAATTTGATACATGTAAAATTACTGTTTACTTAGGAAATAATTATTGCCAGGTACTAGTATTCATGGTAGTTTTTATATTTGGTCCAGATATAAACACTTATTATACATATATTTTTTTAGGGCCCTAAAGTTGATTTACTCGCATAAAATAACACAATTTGTCAACGTAACAAGAAACATCATCTGTCACTGAAGGTTGGAAGGGCCACTGCAAGTGGTCAGTTAAGAAAATCTTTATTTTGAATCCAGCAGAATGGATTTCCACATAATGAAGATTTTTCTTCTGCTTGCTGTCGTAAGGATTCACTTTATTGTAATGACAAAAGGAAAATCTGGTGAGTATTATCCGACCACTTGTTCGATCCTCGTAAGGATTCACTTTATTGTAATGACAAAAGGAAAATCTGGTGAGTATTATCCGACCACTTGTTCGATCCTAGGTGAAACATTACTTCTAGTTACCTGTATTCATCAAATGTACAGCTTCTCCAGAAAAATACAGAATTTCTTTAAGTATCAAACACCAAATTGTGAAGAAAGTGTATTTTTTTGTCTTTCATATGTTTGTTACTTCATATGATAGTTTTCTGAAAATGTGCTTGAACTCTCATCAGGTGTACAACAGAAAAAATAAAACTCAGTATGTTTATCTCAAAGGGTAGCAGTACCAATTAACATTGGATATTAGTGATGAAGTATATTTTACCATTTGTGTCCAAGGGGGATTTGTAAAAGTCACAGTCGTCCGACACAACAGAGACAGGATGTCTTTCCTACCACCATCTTTATGTTGAATTTGGGGGCATTATGAAGAGTATGTGCAGACATGTTCTCTTTCATGTTTACAGGGAAAACTAGGAAAGTTACAGGGAAAACTAGTTTTCCCTCAGTTGTTGAAACAAGTCTTATTTGTATGAAATCTTTAGTTTACAAGCTGGTTAAGGGCTGGCTTTTAGTAGTCATATTTTTATAGAGGTTTCTCTTTATGAGTTAACATGTTGGCTGCCATGTACTCCAGCAATGAGTGACCACTGACTTTTGGTTATGGACACCACAAAACGCTGGGAGGTCACAGACTATTATGTTTCAAAGCCAAACGTTACTTGTGATATGTGAGTTTGGGACACCGTGGTTACTCCTTGGCAGCTTTTGAACATTTAATTTTATCCATAGTTAATTTATTATGTGGCAGCCAATGTGTTAATATTGTTTTTTGAAGTTTTGTAGAAGTTGTTATTATAAAACCAGTGTTTCTGTATTTTGTTTAATATTATAAAAACAATTTTAGAATCTTCGCCTTTCAATTCTATTACGACATCTTGGATGACATATAACAAGCTGTTTTATCTCCACGTGCACCTCAAGTACTGATCACTTTAGAAATCAATGGATTATGATAGAAAAGCCTCATGGGAGATATATTGGACTCAGTTGAAATAGTGAATAACAAGCTACTAATGTTACAAAGGTTAGCGTTACATTTAGAAATGTTTCAGTTGAGACTCTTAACAACTACCAGCACTGCTAACTACCTTATCCAACAGGTTCGGAATGACACACCAGAAGGAAATATCCAGAGCGCAGACAGGGTACAGAAAAAAGAAGAGACCTTAGCCGAACTTCCTGGCCATTTGGTAAGGCTTGACCAGTTACCTTAACTACGTGCTCTAGGTGAAATGGTGGATTCGGTAGCACTTGGCTTGTTTATGGATGCCACGACAGACAAGGATATGAGAATTAGATAGAAGCAAAGTAAAAGTACATTTTTAACCCTTTTGCTGCATAATTAATTTCATATACAGGCCCAGTCAGTGTCATTTTCTCTATCAAAAACATTGTAAGTTAGCAGAAGCAGTATATGTTATACATGATGATATATAAGACACTGTGACATTGATGTTTATGACATTATGGTGTCAATAACTGACCTAAATTATGGTAGCATTAGTCATCTGCTGCTCCAGTTTGTTCATACTTGTGTTTCCCACTCATGCTCCCAAGTGTCATTAAAACCACTGTCAATATATGTTAATTTTCTGCCAACTGTAGTCGCTTCTTGCAGTTGAAAGGGTTAAGGGAAGCTCTGCAGTTGGCAAAGGAACTTGAAACATAAGAGTTGCAAATAAACAACTAAAGATCTCTTCAGTTATGAGAACATCAGATCCTGTAATATTAAAACATCAACTACTGGTAGTCTGGAAGAACTCAGATAAGAATACTCCATTTGCCCCAGATGAGCAGAGAGGCTCATTATTTGAGGAAATATCAGCTGAGAGCTCGTGGATTTATTAATGGAAAACCTTGCAGAATGTTGATTGATACCGGTTCAAAAGCTGCCGTAGTATGATCCAATTTGGTGATGAAAGGTGGAAGGTCCAGAGACATGAGTGATGTGATGAGTAGTTTAGTGTAATGGTCCAGCACAAGAGAAGCTGGACATCACCCTTCTGTAGGGAACTTCACTGTAACTCATGGTGAGAGTAAGTGACATCAAGAAAGTGTGTATTGGGAACATTCTTTATGTGAAGGCATGAATGCAAGATCAGGTTAGCTTAGTGGTATATGACCAGGAGACCACTATACAGTGCATGATGGCTACTACACCAATAGTTGCACATCCAGTGACATCAGGTACACTGGTTATTCTACCATCCAGAAGTGAAAAACTCTCTTCAGGAGATGCCCGGCATGGCCAGGTGGGTTAAGGTGTTTGACTCATAATCTGAGTCACGGTTTCAAATCCCTGTTGCACCAAACATGCTCGCCCTTTCAGCTGTGGGGGCACTATAATGTGATGGTCAATCCCACTATTTGTTGGTAAATGAGTAGCTGAAGAGTTGGTGGTGGATGGTGATGACTAGCTGCCTTCCCTCTAGACTTACACTACTAAGTTAGGGATGGCTAGCTCAGATAGCCCTCATGTAGCTGTGCGCAAAATAAAAACACAACAAACAAGCTCTTCAGAAGTCAATAGTAATAAATCGATGTCTAGTGACAGAGGCATGGTAGAACCAAACAAAATGTCACTATGATGTTACTGCTGTTAAGAGTGGATTTCATCTAGAAAACATGATATGGCTGAAATGTTCCTGTCATAAAAAAGGAAGATTTCCAAAGTTAAGCGTGCGTGTGAAGAGCCATATATTGTACTTAAAATCATTGATGTGGTTTATAGTATCCAGAAATACAGATAGTCCAAGCCAAAGGTCATCCATCATGATTGTCTTTAGAAGTGCATAAGTGAGAAAACAGTCAACTGGATAATTTATTCTGGTGAGGTTGTTCACGTTCATTCTGTTGGTATAAGTTCTCCAAGTTCATTCTTTGTATGTTTAACATTCTTGATGTTCATTCTGGCAGCGTGAATTTGGGCACTGTAACTGTATTAGGAATCACAGGTTGTGGGGTTCGAATCCTGGTAATTCTACTAAAACAACAAACATTCTGATTGTAATGCATACAAAAAAAGTTTGTTAGAACATTTGACAACAGCCAGAGAGTTCACCGGTCGAAACGTTGTGAAAATAATAATAATACACATACTATAGACGAGAGTAATAATATGCATAATTATACCATTAGTAAAAGAAGGACACTCCTAACAGACCTTCCATTATTCGGATTACGACCCCTATTTATGAGCTTGATTCAACAATACCATCTATCACGGGTGTAGATTTTTTACACCCGATGGGGGGAGATGATTTTTCCAACCACTTATATGGACTTTTCAATTTGCAAATTGTTAATCTCTAATTACGTGAACCTGAAAGCTGGAAACATGCAGTCACAGAGTAATCTTATTACCACGATACTTGCATGTATACTTAGGCCTACTGACTGATACTTACGAACTATCGCTTAGATCGAAAAGCTTAGAAGCACGCCTATATTAAAGATGTACATTTCGGTTACGGAAAAAGCCTACATCTAGGCCTAATTATGTAATTCGATTGGTAAAACACGAGAATCACAAGAACGAACACACAATTTGTAGGCCTGTGATGCAATAAAACAATTCAACAGACCAAACTGTAGGGGAAGATGATTGTATGCACCATGCCCCCACCTAAAATGAAGGGGGTGAATTCCCCCATCCCCCCAGGATCTACACCCCTGTCATCTACTTTTTATTAATAATGCTTTAAGAAGTTAACGACATAAAATATGTTGCTGCCCTGTTAGAAGTTGTGATAACATAAAGTGAAAAATGATTTTCAAACTAAATTAATTTAAAATCAATTAGTTTTATAATACGCAAGGCCCGGCATGGCCTAGCGCGTAAGGCGTGCGACTCGTAATCCGAGGGTCGCGGGTTCGCGCCCGCGTCGCGCTAAACATGCTCGCCCTCCCAGCCGTGGGGGCGTATAATGTTACGGTCAATCCCACTATTCGTTGGTAAAAGAGTAGCCCAAGAGTTGGCGGTGGGTGGTGATGACTAGCTGCCTTCCCTCTAGTCTTACACTGCTAAATTAGGGACGGCTAGCACAGATAGCCCTCGAGTAGCTTTGTGCGAAATTCCCAAACAAACAAACAAAATTTATAATACGCGTTTAAAATTCTATTTCATGTAGGTGATGATACAAATTCGAGGTCTGTTAAAAAAATACGCGGACTGACGTCATAAAACAAAATGTACTTTATTTAGAAGTTACAGGTCTGGGACCCCTTCAAAGTACTCTCCTCCCCAACGCACACACTTATCCCAACGGTGTTTCCACTTGTTGAAACAGTCCTGGTACGCTTCTTTTGTAATGTTCTCCAGCTTCTTTGTCGCATTTGCCTTAATCTCGGGAATCCTCTCAAATCTTCTTCCTTTCAAGGGTCTTTTGAGTTTGGAGAACAAGAAAAAAATCGCAAGGAGCAAGGTCAGGTGAGTAGGGGGTGGGGGTGGGGAAGAACAGTGATCGAGTGTTTGGCCAAAAACTCACAAGTTCTGAGGGCTGAATTTCGCAACAACGCGGTGCGTCTTCACTTTTTCGGTCAAAATCTCGTAACAAGATCCAACTGATATCCCACACTCTTCAGCAAGCTCCCTGACAGTCAGACGTCGATTTGCCCGCACCAGGTTGTTGATTTTGTCGACGTGTGGGTCGTCAGTTGACGTGGAAGGACGTCCAGGACACTCATCATCTTCAATGGACTGTCGACTATCCTTAAAACGTTCATGCCACTTGAAACATGCCGTACGCTTCATAGCAACATCACCGTAAGCCGTGTTAAGCATAGCAAATGTTTCAGTCGCAGATTTTCCAAGTTTAACACAAAATTTCACAGCAAGTCGTTGCTCCTTCAGGTCATTCATTCTGAAATCCGCCAAACGAAAAATCGCACTTCACTTAAAACCGCGTAGCTAATACACAAATGAAGATATCTGCAATCGGGAAATGGCGTCGTACTTAGCTGATTTGTGCGAACCTAGCGACACCAAGCGGATTCCCCTGGAACCAACTGGAGCCACGCAATTCAAACAGTCCGCGTATTTTTTTTGAACAGCCCTCGTAGTTTTGCATGACTAAGGATCAGGTTATGTGTGTCTTGACAAATGTTTAATGATATGTTTCACTGATTAGGTTTCTTTGATTTGTTTGCCGTATGAGTTAGTTGGTTTATAAATGCAAAGCATGTTTTTTTGTAGAACAACAACAAAAGTGGATGCATATAAATTAATCTTGTGGATGCTTCCTTTATGGAAGCGCCACTGTACAACAAATGTTTAAACTAAAGTTTGTAACCACGTCAGCTAACATTAGATCTTTTGCTTTTTTTATATTTTTTGTAGATTTGAACTGTTAATAAATTAACTTTTTTAACTTTGGAACCTGTAACGTTCAAAGTGGATCGACATAGTTTTGATCTGAAAAATAAACTCGTAATTTTTCAACAGTTGCTGTTACAAAACAGCCTAACCGTTGTAAAAGTCAGTGTGTCATGTCATGTCATACTTGATTTCTCGAAATAAGAGGAACCATAAAAGCCAAAATGAATTTATCCAGATAATTACTATCTACCCATTACGATTTTAATGACCGGGTGAAAGGGAGCCTTGAGAGATTTGTGTGTCGTGAAACCTTATAAGTGTAGTGAGTGTTTGTATAATAAACCTAAATTGTCCCCCAGTGGCTCAACGGTACGTCTGCGGAATTACAACGCTAAAAACCGGGTTTCGATACCCGTGATAGGCAGAGCACAGATAGCCCATTGTGTAGCTTTGTGCTTATTTTAAAAACAACAAAAACCTAAATTACATACGTTGTGTTGGGATCACCTAGTCTAGAACCACGTGCATAAAATTTATAAATGCAATATTAATCTTAAATAATCTTGCCCCATAAGTTGTGACAGGCTGTAGGCTATTTTTATTATCATAAACACCTCTTGTCATTGTCTAAGGGGCCCGGCATGGTTAAGGCACTCGACTGGTAATCTGAGGGTTGCGGGTTCGAATCTCTGTCACACCAAACATTTTAACATTCACGCCCTTTCAGCCGGGGGGGGGGGGTGTTATAAAGTTATGGTCAGTTGCACTATTCATTGGTAAAAGAGTAGTTCAAGAGTTGGCGATGGGTGGTGATGACTAGTTATCTTCCCTCTAGTCTTACACTGCAAAATTAGGGACGACTAGTGCAGATAGCTCTCATGTAACTTTGCTGGAAATTCAAAACAAACAAACATTGGTATTGTTTTAAGGTTTCGGTAAAATTTTAAAAAATAAAATATTTCTCTAAGTCCGGGAAAGTGTCTTTTATTTTTTTGTAACTGTCAGATTGAAACACGATAAGATTTCTACTATCTTTCTATCGAGAAGATCATAAAAATGAATAGACATTTAGTCGCTCTTGTTTCGACACCATTTCTTTCTCTCTTTATTTCTTCTCAAGCTGATCTCGTAGGAAATCTCGCGTGTTTCACTCTTCTTCCTTCCGGGCTGGCTCATCGGTTTCTTGTATAAGTGTATGAACACAGAGAACCCCTAGGAACACCCGTACCTTTCCTTTTCACCCTCATATTTTCATACAGAACAACTTCAGTGAACTCCCCTTCCTCCAACATACACACATTTTTTGTTTTGTTTTCATGGCAGTAGAGAGAGGATTAGATACAGCTGCGTGTCAGCGTGCTAAAAATACCCTAACACGTTTTACTTTGATCGCGTATGGCTGGAAAACTTAATATACCGCGTATATTATACATATACCTCCCGTTTCATTTTCAATGTGAAACAGTGTTTTTCTGTTGTTGTTGTTTTTTTCATTTTCTGCTACTCAGTGAGGTTTTGTATTTTTATATTTTCTCACTCTATTAGATCACAGATTATATATAATCTGATTTACAACGATTTTTTTCAACATTCTGACGCTTCGTGGTTCGTATATTCGTCTGGCTCCAAAATACATTCGTGTTAGGCGT
This sequence comes from Tachypleus tridentatus, assembly GCF_004210375.1. Lineage (NCBI taxonomy): Eukaryota > Metazoa > Arthropoda > Merostomata > Xiphosura > Limulidae > Tachypleus > Tachypleus tridentatus. Next base: position 10,811,390 of record NC_134834.1, read on the forward strand.
ATTATGACAAGTAAAAAGATCGTTTTTCGCTTTCTTGTAAAAGGCTTACACACCATAACTACAATCAGCGTTTAACACCATGTGACCTGAACAATGTGTGGTGATCCAGGCTTCGGTAACATTTTGTAAACGTTATCTGAATTAGACCATTTTGTTGGTCCAGGCCAAGGTAATGTTTTGTGAACTTATAATTTAAACGATGAAGGTTTATTCTCCAACAAAACCTCTTCCTTAAGGTGCCCATATAGCAGAAACAAACATAGAAATCCTAGTTTAATTATAGACGTAGGAAAATCGTGTGCAGTGTATTTAAGAAACCGTCTCCAATGACTCGGCTTCAATTCTAACTTTAAAAATTGGGTTTCAATACCCATGGCGGGCGCAGCACAGCTAACCTATTGTGTAGCCTTGTGATTACAACAAACAAAGAAACCCTGCATAATAAATCTTTGTAGTACTTTTACATTTACAATATTTTAATTGAAAAATATTGGACAGTCTGTTTAACCAGAAAGCAGGAAGTTCTAACTTGTATTGGAAAACGACCTTTGACACCAAGTTTTGTATTTCTAACCAACGTCGTGATTGTTGGAAAACCGTATTTGATGATTGGAACGAGAGTGTAGATTCTTTGATAGATTGTTTATAATATATCCAAATCAGTTTGAAATGTTCGTGGTGGTTTCCAGACTCAGTATGTGGGTTTTACTTAAAGTGTGAACAGTGTTATTGTTTTGAATGAATAGCTGTTTACATTAAAACGAACGACACATTTACAGTGTACACAATCAGAACAACGTATTTGGTTTTGTTAATTACAATTCTACCTAGTACGGTCGTCTATCTGTCGTGTTATCTAATTCTTTATCGTACATAAAGATCTGTTTAAATTAACCTAGTTTGGTTGTGTACACACACTATTGAGGCAATCTTAAGAAGGATTTGGAAGGAAAGTTGGCACCGTGCCAGATCTGACACACTGCGCATGCGTTCTGTTCACTGCGTTTTATTGATCATAAAATTGAGTGAATGAACCTTCAATGTTCAACTCACGCGAGTCAAATAGCCAACAGATTTTTCATATTTATGTTTGTTTGTTTGTTCGTTCATTCACTTTATTTAACTGTCCGTCCTAACCGTTTTGCTCGTCTACTCGGTCAGTTTAATCATCTAGTTTATATATATCAGTTTGTCCTTTCGGAGAAGCCGTTCGATTTAGTGATTGGCTTATTCAATAGCACACACACATTTATTTACAAATCTTGCTACGAAAGTTTAACTACTCTATGAACTGTTTTATTTATATATCTGGTTATTTGTGTTGCTGTCTGTTATTCTTATTATATCTCTATCTATATAGAGGCAATCTATGTATAAAAACACTGTTACCTTTCTATCCGTGTGGTGCTCCAAATTGTTTGGTTTGTTTTGAATTTCACTCAAAGCTACACGAAGGCTATCTACGCTATCCGTCTCTAATTTAGAAGTATAAGACTAGAGGGAAGGCAGCTAGTCATCACCACCCACGGGCAACTCTTAGGGCTGGGGCTAGTCTTTCACCAACGAATAATGACATTGATTGTAACATTTTAACGCCCTCACGGCGAGCATGTTTGGTGTGACGGGGATTCGAACCCGCAACGCTCAGATTACGAGTCGAGTGCCATGCCAGGCCGAGTTGCTCTGAAGAGCACGCTAAGCCAATTAGAAGAATGCAGGAGGAATGTTAATCGACGAACGATTCAGGTCTGGCAGAAGTCACGAGCTCACTGACAATACTGAGTAAACAAGGAAGTAAAATACACGAATCGATATGTTAATAAATAATGTAATGTTAGCAAAAGAGTAAATAAAACGTCCATTATCACAGCAATTCCATTGAAATTAAAGATCTGCCTCGTGATGTTTAACCAATCTTCCAGTTAATAATAAAAAATAACCAGCCTCTCTGCAATATATCTAAGATTAGTTTAATAATTTTGGTGAATTGGTTTATTATGTTGATAAACACGGATGTCTCTGTGGCAACGTTACTACTACTAACAATAATATTATTGTTTCACATTATACGACAAGAATAGAGGGCCATCCAAAATGGCGGGAGACCAAAGCCTACAAATTGTAGTCTTCCAGTATTCGTTTGCAAGTTTGTACCCTACATTACAGATATAAGAAAAACAAAGGACCTTCTAGGTTATTTTTTAACCGCATTTAATCACGTTATTGCAAGTTTTCTTGAAACTATATTTCTTGTAAACACTTGATCATTAAAAACTTTTCTTTATAACGAACAACGAATTAAGTTCACTTGATGCTAAGTGAATCCTTGGTATAAAAACTCCATTCTTGACAGGCTTTGATACAGCCGAAAAAATACCGAAATTTAGGTGCTAAGTTACGCCTAGGTTATTGATTGAATGTAATGGCCCGGCATGGCCAAGCGTGTTAAGGCGTGGGACTCGTAATCTGAGGGTCGCGGGTTCTATGCCCGTCCTTTCAGCCGTGGGAGCGTTATAATATGACGGTCAGTCCCACTATTCATTGGTAAAAAGTAGCCCAAGAGTTGGCGGTAGGTGGTGATGACTAGCTGCCTTCCCTCTAGTCTTACACTGCTAAATTAGGGACGGCTAGCGCAGATAGCCCAAGAGTAGCTTTGTGCGAAATTCAAAACAAACAAACAAAACAAACATGATTGAATGTAACTAAAATGGGAACAGGCAATCAAAAGATGAAATGTTGTAGAAAATGAATAATTGGACACGTGCTACTAGCGAAATTCGGAGAAATAGACCGACACTTGGATTTTATGGTAATAATTAAGTTGGTTACGTAATTTGAAATTTATTGTTACGTATCTTTATAACCATTATTTTGTTTACTGTGCTATTACCATGTAACTGGTATATTGGCACGTATCACACAAATTATTTCAGATTTTATAAAAGTCGTTTGAACTTCGAAACTAACTTAAGTGCTAGAAATTGTTTAAAATACAGTTAAGTATCAGAGGCGTAGCTAGGGTTTTCAGCACCCGGGGACAAAGTCAGTTTTCGCGCCCCCTCGTTACACAATTTTCCTAATTATGTAACATCAATTTGGCGCCCACTATTAGCTACGCCACTGTTAAGAATTTGTTTAAAATATCCGGTCGTAATCGAACGAGGCAGTTATAAAAAGTATTCAGCTGTCAGAGAGGCCTAACTTGAAGTTCAAAGTACACGGATTAGAACGCAATATAAACAATTACGAAACCTGCAACAGTACACAAACCAGAACATCATTTTTAGTAGGAAATGAATTTTATTATTTCTCTGAAGATAGTTTTTCGTTAACAGTGTACGTTAGAGATGTCCAACATATCTGTTTGAATTAATTTCATACAAAGGTAAGTAAAATTTTACTGTCCTTTCGTTGAGTTTTGGTAAGATATCATAATATGTTTGTATTTGTTATATTGTATTCATTCTTAGTTTAGTACATGGACTTAATAGTAACCCTATGTTTCATATTAGTTTTATTTCATAATCCTGATGAACTCATAAAGGCGAAACGATTAAAATAAAAAGTTATTTTTATAAATTATCAGGAGTTTAAAAGTCGTTTTTTCCATACGTTTTTATCAAAATGAGTTAGGACTAACTCAAGCCGATCGATTCGCATAAGACATTATTGAGTTTAATGTTGTGGGTATCATAAATAACGTAACGGTATACTCAGACAGTTGTATTTGTTGCTCATTAGATTTTTGGTTTTCTGTCTGAACAGCCCCCGGCTTGGCCATGTGGTTAGGGCGTTCGACTCGAACTATGAGAGTCGCGGGTTTAAATTCCCGTTCCACCAAACATGTTAACCTTTTCAGCAGTGGGGGCGTTATAAGTGAGGGTCAATCCCACTCTTCGCTGGTAAGAGAGTAGCCCAAGAATTGGCGGTGGGTGGTGGTGACTAGCTGCCTTCCCTTTTGTCGTACGCTAATAAATTAGGGACGGCTAGCACAGATAGCCCTCGTGTAGCTTTGCGTGAAATTCAAAACAAAACCAAACTCTTTGAAGAAGTTTAAGATAACCTTCGTGGAACGTACCGTTCCTGCGCAGTGGTTCCACATAGTGGAAGTAGGTGGGCCGCTCTTCCAATTATTGGTCTACTTTTTAAATTCGGCGGGAACTTTCTGCTAGATATCGTATTTTACTATGCTTTATTAGGAATAACCATCTATTAAGAAGTTTTCTGGACCAGTTGCTGAAGCAATGTATGAAAGCAGATATGCTGAAAAGTATAATATAATTTCTGAGACTATTACCCAAAAAATTGGGGTCAATGATCTGTTTTACTAAAGCTACGTATCATAGTGGTAAACAAAGAATGTTTTATGTATCATGGACACCAGGTGGCTGAGAGATTCTCAGATGAACATTGAAATCATTTTAGACAAGACTGTTTTAGGGATGTGATGATTCCAAACATTCATTTAGAAAATTTTGTTTTATAGAACAGACAAGAGGTTATCTTTGGATACTTATATCCCATTATATATATATATATATCGTTAGAGAACACGCAAGACATTAACTTTTAAAGAACAGACATGAGGTTACTTTTGAATGTTGCTAATCCAGTAGATATATCGTTAGAGAACACAATATTTTAACGTTTATAGAACAGACATGAGGTTACGTTTGGATGTTACTGATCCAGTAGATATGTCGCGAGAGAATACAATATTTTAACGTTTATAGAACAGACATGAGGTTACGTTTGGATGTTACTGATCCAGTAGATATGTCGCGAGAGAACACAATATTTTAACGTTTATAAAACAGACATGAGGTTACATTTGGATGTTGCTGACCCAGTAGATATGTCGTTAGAGAACACAATATTTTAACTTTTATAAAATAGACATGAGGTTATATTTGGATGTTGCTGACCCAGTAGATATATCGTTAGAGAACACAATATTTTAACGTTTATAGAACAGACGTGAGGTTACCTTTGGATGTTGCTGACCCAGTAGATATGTCGTTAGAGAACACAACATTTTAACGTTTATAGAACAGACATGAGGTTACGTTTGGATGTTGCTGACTTAGTAGATATGTCGTGATATGTGATCATTTGTCAGTGAGTTGTTTCTTTTTGAAGGAACTCCTTTCGTTGTCAGTTATCTCTCCTTCTCAAGAAAACCCTAGCTTGTTTGTTGGAGAGTTTAGAATAATAAATCATGTAGAAACAAGTAAAGAAAATCTTTTCAAAATGTCAGCCCAACATTGACTTCGTTTTTTGAACAGTTTTCCTTTTCCTGTTTGTGTTGTTTTGTTTTTGTTTAATGCAGTGTTTCAATAGACTTAAGAAAGTTGTATTTATAACCAAGTTCTAAATATAGTTAGATCCTGGCATTATGTATCGATTATTGATTGATCATTCCTAATCTATTTCACCCTGTACTTAATCTTTTTAAATGAACACCAAACTTCTGTAAGAAAGCTAACTTCAAGGGGTAATGATAACATCCCCTACTCTATAATTATGATTTCTTAAGTTACTACTAGGTGTTAACAATACTTATAAAAGCGGATATTCAGTTTAAGACTATGTCACCTCAGTATAATTTGTTCATACCGTTGTTTTGGTTTTTCTGTTATCGTGTAATAAAAATGAAGAAAGAAAAACAAATTCAAACTTTTTTCTATACAATTTACAGACATTTCTAGAACTTATGACTCAGTCATTACATAGACATTGTTATAAAAGGAAACATTGTATGGTATTGTAAAGTTATGATGACCTATAGGGGAGATATTAAAATTATTTCGACGAACGATACGACCCAATCCTATATATACAGTGCTGCCACCTACTTGTGTTTAAATTAACTGTAGTGAATAGAGTATTATTTAAAACGCCATACACAATTTTTATTAAGAGTGCAGCATAAAAAAAGTAAACAAAGAAAAAGCCCCCCATTTTTTTCCCTTCACGTCCAATCACTGACGTATTTTAAAGCTGTTTGTTTGTACAAGTCGCACAGCACGAGACACGCAAATTATCCGATATAAATCTCTCCGCAGTGAAGTACACAAATTACGAATAAAGATTTAATCTATTTCATCTCTGTAACGAGGGGGAAATTGATGACTGGATTACCATTTGATTGATAATTTAGTACGTCACTAAACAGTAGAATATTCAACATGATAGAATAAAAAAAACAACAAAAAAACACGTCGTATGTTATTTAACGAGCTCGTTAAATATGTTGACGTACATATTTTTTCCTCCCTAGCGTTTAACGTGAGTTGTGCGCGCGCGCGTGTGTGTCTGATACGATTTTAATGAAGTCACATAGCCTAAGTCATAACTTTTTTTCGGTCAACATCTTACTGCCGCTATATAATCCCTAATAAAAAAAAACACTCAACAGATCAAGGCAGCATTAATTAGAACGTTTGTGATTCATTACGTCTTGTGTTTTAAAATCATAGTGAGAACACAGGCAAAAATCTATAGAGTGAAAGTGTTACTGTGAAAGAAATGGTGAACCCATATTTCAAAGATTTGTGGATGACAACTTTGTAATTTTCACTGAAACCGGTGCATTTTGTTCGTATCTGAAGTCACATGCGTACTAAAGTGTACATCGTAATGTGGTTGTTAAAATACGACTTATTAAACAACTGGAGCAGGATTGTCAAACCTTAGCTGTGTTTACTCACAAGTTATTTTGTTGTTTTTATTACTATCAGTGGTAGTTTCTAGAGGGACAGTATCACTCGAACCTTCTGTCCACTATGGATAGATCAGTATCACTCAAACCTTCTGTCCACTATACATAGGTCAGTATCACTCAAACCTTCTGTCCACTATAGATAGGTCAGTATCACTCAAACCTTCTGTCCACTATGGATAGGTCAGCATCACTCAAACCTTCTGTCTACTACAGATAGATAAGCATTACTCAAACCTGTCCACTTTAAATAGGTCAGTATTACTCAAACCTTCTGTCCACTATAGATAGGTCAGCATCACTCAATCCTTCTGTCCACTATAGATAGGTCAGCATCACACAAACTTTCTAACCACTATAGATAGATTAGTATCACTCAAACCTTCTGTCTACTACAGATAGATAAGCATTACTCAAATCTTCTGTCCACTATAGATAGATTAGCATCACACAAACTTTCTAACCACTATAGATAGATTAGTATCACTCAAACTTTCTGTCTACTACAGATAGATAAGCATTACTCAAATCTTCTGTCCACTATAGATAGATTAGTATCACTCAATCCTTCTGTCCACTATAGATAGTAGATCAGCATCACTCAATCCTTCTGTCCACTATAGATAGTAGATCAGCATCACTCAATCCTTCTGTCCACTACAGATAGGTCAGCATCACTCAAACCTTCTATCCACTACAGATAGGTCAGCATCACTCAAACCTTCTGTCCACTACAGATAGATCAGCATCACTCAAACCTTCTGTCCACTATGGATAGGTCAGCATCACTCAAACCTTCTGTCCACTATGGATAGGTAAGCATCACTCAAACCTTCTGTCCACTACAGATAGGTCAGCATCACTCAAACCTTCTGTCCACTACAGATAGGTCAGCATCACTCAAACCTTCTGTCCACTACAGATAGGTCAGCATCACTCAAACCTTCTGCCCACTATAGATTGGTCAGCATCACTCAAACCTTCTGTCCACTACAGATAGGTCAGCATCACTCAAACCTTCTGTCCACTATGGATAGGTCAGCATCACTCAAACGTTCTGTCCACTAGAGATAGGTCAGCATCACTCAAACCTTCTGTCCATTACAGATAAGTCAGAATCACTCAAACCTTCTGCCCACTATAGATAGGTCAGCATCACTCAAATCTTCTGTCCACTACAGATGGTCTGTCAGCATATTATTTACATTACCTTTTTCCAATTGTTCATATAATTTGTTTTCCTCTTCGTCTTCGGAGTGTTTTTCTTTCATTTAATGTCCAGTATAATCAAATAGAAATATCTACTGAGAAGAAACTGGGTGATGCGTGAGGGTATTCTGTTATGTTAACACTAACAGTGCTATTAGTAAACTGTTTTGGATATGTGGGGCAGTGTAAACCCGAGCCGCTTTCAGCGAAGGAGGTAAAAAACTGATCACCCGGATTGCGACATCCATAAACTGATGATTGTGTATACTACCAAAGTGTGCGAAGTATCTTCCAGGTAAAACTGATGTAACTGAAACGTTGTGTTCCCCAGTGAAGAACTGAGTCTTGAAACAAGAGGAGCTTAACTTGACCATATAGTGAACATACAGTAAACAACCTGCCAGTTACTGTTACCTCTAATGATGGAGAGGTAAAGCGAAAGAGGTTAATAAATACTTCCTTGAATATTAAAACTTGTATCTTATTGATTTTCATTTGTTCCGATTATAAAAATCCGTTTACTAATTTCAGCTGCTTTGTGCCATGAAACACTAAATCAGCCAACCAACTTACATTAAATCAAATGGCAAATTTAGTTTCGTCTGTGTTAAACTATGTGGGACAAGTAAAACTGTGAAAGGGAGTGGTGGAGTGCTTTGAGAGTTTCACTTGTCCCTATTTACAAGAAACTACCAACATATTTTCCTCAGCTTGCTAATAAGTAAGATACAAGTGACTCTTCGCCCATCATTTTTGTAAGAGGTTATTATTTGCTAAGATACTGCCTGTAGAGTTATATTTACTTTCCGTACGTGCCCGGCTCGGGTTCGAATTCTGCATCATCAGACATTTTTTGGACAACTTAGTAGAAATCAGCCACGCAACTTACGTGTTAATTTTATGAAGTATTATTTGACAAACGGCTGTGTGTGTGTGTGATCAAAGCTAGAATATACCCCCAACCCCCGAAGGGTTACTATAGCAACAGTAGACAATACAAACTTGGTATTTTTTACGTGTTCGGAATATATCATCTTAAGACTTCTGTAGATAGTCGCATCTTGAATATTTTACTACCCTGGACGAGGCTGTTGCATTGTGTGTGTGTGTGTCTGTCTGTCTGTTTGTGTTTCTGCGCAAGTGATTCGAAACCTAATGGACAGATATATAAGAAAATTTTACACAAGATGGAAATTCAGTATGGGACAATCCTCTCCAAATTTGGTTCAGGTCCGTATCCAGATTCCGGATAATTTTGTATCTTTTTTTTTGGGGGGGGGGGAGGGGATAAGGCGCTTTGGGGTTAATAACCCTGTAAAGTATGATCAGATCTGTACCAAATTTCATGGACAATTAAGGTTCCTCATCATACTACAAAACGTGATCTGGATCGTTGATCGTTCTGGATCTGAGAAGGATTTTCTCAGTTTTCGAATGTGAAATTTAATGTGATCCTGTATAACCACGTGCAGCGGTTATGTAATCTTTATGATTGCTCGTGGTTCTTTAGCTCTCACGATAATTCATTTCGTTTCTCGTGCAAGCACTCTGCTATCTCGTGCGGCTTCCAACAGCAGCTTGTCTAATCACCACGAGTCCTACCACACCCCGTAATTTTCGTATTACTAGCTGATATACTCGTTCAACTCGCAGAGAAGGCACAGGAGCCTCGAGAAGTGAATTAGGGTGGTCAGTTCCGAACAGCAACTCTCCCGTGACACTCCTTAAGGAGATTAAAGGTGCATGTCAGGATTGCTGGTAATTAGTCCAGGTGTTCGTCAGTTATAAACGGACACTCACACACCATCTGCCAACAATTGTCCCATTACATATCTAAACTTGTAGCGCTTAATGTATACGACACTGGCGGTTTTAACACCCGTGCTTTAAAATGCCATTAACAATCGTAGGAGGCTATCACGGTCGTCTTGTCCTTATAGCACGTGATTTAAATATCGGTGACTGTGTCTAGTGTACTTATGAGCAAAACAACATCGTCAGTCAACAACCTCAACTGTTTGACCAACAACAACATCAAAACACGTGGTTCTCGCTAAGAATTATTAGTGGTGTAATGATATTAGCCAACTGTGACGCTCGCTAATCAAACTACGTAGTCATTTATTTAAAAATTACCATAGTTTATGTTGTTGTTGTTTTTTATCTCTCGGACCACGAAAGACAATTTGAAGGTTTAAACTACTTGGATGTCATTTATAAAAGAAATATTAAATATCTTTGTGAGCGAAACTTTAACTTAAAAACAGCAGCTTTTGTTCGATAAAGTGTTAACAATAAACCAACGTTGGTCTTTTTAGCTACTTAACCTATGCTAAGGAAAAGTTTTACAACGGTTTAAACACAGGTTATTATTTTATTTATTTATTTTGCCTTGTTAATTAATATCTCTAGAACCCTAGTGGCAGTTTCCGATAACTAAAACAATCAGTTTATATTCCAGTGTCTGACAGTCCACTGTCGTGTACGGTGAAACAGCACTTCCAGTCACAGTATGTAACTCCACTGCTGGAGAGGATATCGCACGTGACAGGGTGCACGAGTCAAGACATCTCCAGGAATTCGAAGGTAAATTGAAAACACAAAACAAAACTGTTGTGTGATTATAATAAAGAAAGCTGTAATAGGTTACTTTACTTGTGACAAGTTAGATATCGCTTTTCAGTAGGGGAGAGGTACGAAGGTAAGAAACGTGGGGGCTCTAACCGTGGGAGCTTTCAGCATTTTAGTTTTCACGTTTCAGCTTCTCCGCGTTATGCCTTCTTGAAGCATTTTATTATAAGTTTTTAACTTTACTTTTTATATATTTTTAAAAGTATCTAGTATGGTGCTGCTACGTATGTTTAACCAGGTGGTTAGGGGGCGTTCAAGTCGCAATCTGCGGGTGACGTGTTCGTACTTTTTATATATTTTTAAAAGTATCTAGTATGGTGCTGCTACGTATGTTTAACCAGGTGGTTAGGGGCGTTCAAGTCGCGGGTGACGTGTTCGAATCTTAGTCCCACTAAACATGACATTTCAACTGTGAGGGCATTATAACGTTACGGTCAATTCCCACTATTCGTTGGTAAGAGTAGCCCAAGAGTTGGCGGTTGGTGGTGATGTCTTCCCTGTAGTCTGTCACCGCTATCCGCGCTAGCCGTCCCTAATTTAGCAGTGAAAGACTAGAGGTATGACATTTAGTCATCACCGCCCACCACCAACTCTCGGGCTACTCTTACCAACGAATAGTGGGAATTGATCGTAACATTATAATGCCCTCACATTTGAAAGGCCACGCTTTGTTCGAAACTGAAACTAACTCACAGGGTTCTGTAAAATATTTTACATAAGTGATCTAAATGCACATTAAATAATATACACAACTATAGTATATAGTAATATGTGGGAGTAAAACTAAAGGCACTCAGAAACTGCTGAATTAGGAACTTTTTTAATTTTAGGAAGTTCACGTGGTGAGCTTGGAAAGTGCTGGTCTCAACACCACCTCATTGCAAGGCTTTCTTCCTCGCGTATCTCTAAAAGTTAAACCTCGCATGGAAAACAGTCTTCACGTTGGCCCTCTGGTGGTTGTTCTCAACACTGCGACTCCAGTCATGTGGCAATTGGAGGTGGAACGGATTTCCAGTAACTCGCGGTTTGTCGTCTTTGTAAGTTTTTTAATTGTATTTTGGGCAGTTTGTACTGAGATAAAAAACAGTTGTTATTGTTTTTATTAGATTTCATTTCCTGTTACTGTAATAGTCTTAACGTGTTCCAGTCCTTGGTTTATAATTGTGTTGATTAATCGTTTTGTGCTGTTAACTTCACAATGAGTAATTTTAATTATATTTTTACTGTTCAGTAGTCAACTAATAGTGTGACAAGAAGTCAGTCGTTCATTGGAAAGAAATTTAAAATCAACATGTTTTGTATTTCTTTATTTTTCTCTCTATTTCTGAAAGAAACAACAACAAATTAAAAACCCTTTAAATTTTTAAGTTCTCTGAGTGTGTTTATTGTTTAATGTATGTGGTATATCCAGTAGATGTGTTTGTTGTTTAATGTATGTGGTATATCCAGCAGATGTGTTTGTTGTTTAATGTATGTGGTATATCCAGTAGATGGGTTTGTTGTTTAATGTATGTGGTATATCCAGTAGATGTGTTTTTTTTTGTTTAATGTATGTGATATACCCAGTAGATGTGTTTTGTTGTTTATTGTATGTGGTATATCCAGTAGATGTGTTTGCTGTTTAATGTATGTGGTATACCCAGTAGATGTGTTTGTTGTTTAATGTATGTGGTATATCCAGTGGATGTGTTTGTTGTTTAATGTATGTGGTATATCCAGTAGATGTGTTTGTTGTTTAATGTATGTGGTATATCCAGTAGATGTTTTTGTTGTTTAATGTATGTGGTATATCCAGTGGATGTGTTTGTTGTTTAATGTATGTGGTATATCCAGTGGATGTGTTTGTTGTTTAATGTATGTGGTATATCCAGTAGATGTTTTTTTTTTGTTTAATGTATGTGGTATATCCAGTAGATGTGTTTGTTGTTTAATGTATGTGGTATATCCAGTAGATGTGTTTGTTGTTTAATGTATGTGGTATATCCAGTAGATGTATTTGTTGTTTAATGTATGTGGTATATCCAGTAGATGTGTTTGTTGTTTAATGTGGTATATCCAGTAGATGTTTTTTTTTTTGTTTAATGTATGTGGTATATCCAGTAGATGTATTTGTTGTTTAATGTATGTGGTATATCCAGTAGATGTGTTTGTTGTTTAATGTATGTGGTATATCCAGTAGATGTTTTTTTTTGTTTAATGTATGGGGTATATCCAGTGGATGTGTTTATTGTTTAATGTATGTGGTATATCCAGTAGATGTTTTTTTTTGTTTAATGTATGTGGTATATCCAGTAGATGTGTTTGTTGTTCAATGTATGTGGTATATCCAGTAGATGTATTTGTTGTTCAATGTATGTGGTATATCCAGTAGATGTGTTTGTTGTTTAATGTATGTGGTATATCCAGTAGATGTGTTTGTTGTTTAATGTATGTGGTATAACCAGTAGATGTGTTTGCTGTTTAATGTATGTGGCATATCCAGTAGATGTGTTTGTTGTTTAATGTATGTGGTATATCCAGTAGATGTTTTTTTTTTGTTTAATGTATGTGGTATATCCAGTAGATGTATTTGTTGTTTAATGTATGTGGTATATCCAGTAGATGTGTTTGTTGTTTAATGTATGTGGTATAACTAGTAGATGTGTTTGCTGTTTAATGTATGTGGCATATCCAGTAGATGTGTTTGTTGTTTAATGTATGTGGTATATCCAGTAGATGTGTTTGTTGTTTAATGTATGTGGTATAACCAGTAGATGTGTTTGCTGTTTAATGTATGTGGTATACCCAGTAGATGTGTTTGTTGTTTAATGTATGTGGTATATCCAGTAGATGTTTTTTTTTTGTTTAATGTATGTGGTATATCCAGTAGATGTATTTGTTGTTTAATGTATGTGGTATATCCAGTAGATGTGTTTGTTGTTTAATGTATGTGGTATATCCAGTAGATGTGTTTGTTGTTTAATGTATGTGGTATAACCAGTAGATGTGTTTGCTGTTTAATGTATGTGGCATATCCAGTAGATGTGTTTGTTGTTTAATGTATCTGGTATATCCAGTAGATGTTTTTTTTTGTTTAATGTATGGGGTATATCCAGTAGATGTGTTTGTTGTTCAATGTATGTGGTATATCCAGTAGATGTGTTTGTTGTTTAATGTATGTGGTATATCCAGTAGATGTGTTTGTTGTTTAATGTATGTGGTATATCCAGTAGATGTGTTTGTTGTTTAATGTATGTGGTATACCCAGTAGATGTGTTTGTTGTTTAATGTATGTGGTATATCCAGTAGATGGTTTTTTTTGTTTAATGTATGTGGTATACCCAGTAGATGTGTTTGTTGTTTAATGTATGTGGTATATCCAGTAGATGTGTTTGTTGTTTAATGTATGTGGTATATCCAGTAGATGGTTTTTTTTGTTTAATGTATGTGGTATACCCAGTAGATGTGTTTGTTGTTTAATGTATGTGGTATACCCAGTAGATGTGTTTGTTGTTTAATGTATGTGGTATACCCAGTAGATGTGTTTGTTGTTTAATGTATGTGGTATATCGAGTAGATATATATATATTTTTTTTAATTTATGTGGTAGGTACACCTAATAGTTGTGTTTGTTGTTTAATATATGTGATATATTCAATAGATTGATTCTGACATATTTAGGTTTTCATGACCGCCATGTTTTTTTGTTTTTATAAAGCGTCACTTGGTTGTGTTTTATACAGGAAAACCATCATTCTTTTCTAAATACAAGAAGAAATCTCTATTAGCCGCAGAACTTGAAATTCTTTTAGACAGGATTAGGGTAAATTAATCCGTGAGGCCTCCCTACCCACCCTTTATTAACTATGTTTTTGTGATCCGTGATGACGAGAAAACCCACTTGCAGAGAAAATTATATATTTTAAAACGGCTGGTATGGATAGAGAAAGCATTGTGTAGAGGAGCGAACAACGTTTCGACTTTCTTCGATCATCATCAGGTTCGCTCCTCTACATTGTGCTTTCTCTACTCATACCAGCCGTTTTTAAATACATGTTTTTTGAGCCAGCATTGTAAAGCGTAGTGTGCGCGTATACCCGATTCGACTTTATTATCCTCTGAGGATCTTTACCAGCCAACCATTGAGCTGAAGTTATTTTAGGCAGTATTAGAGGAAATTAATATATGCAACCTTGAGTGTGGTCAAGTGATAATTGAAAGGGTCTAAACTGAGTCCAGAACTGTAATTCGATCTAAAATCGATCAAGAAATGACGGAGCTATGAGCTAAAATATTGAGCTTGGAAAACTCAGAGCCATTTTATGAGCCGTTTTGCCGCGGCAAAAAAACGACTTGAATACGTTTAACACGACATATGATTTGGCTGTGTTTAACGTAACGTGACTGTCGCGTTTTTTCTTAACAACAAACGTGTTAAATTGACGTCACATTAAACTAACAACTTCCTCAATTCGTCGAGTTTTACCAAAGATTATTTGGTTTTATTCATTAAACAAGTGAATACAGTGGAGTTTTAAAGAAAAGCTTATGATATTTCTTATTGTGTTTTCTTTTTTGACACTCTGACGCTCTGTGGTATAATTTATTAGAGTATCTGAGAGAAGAGAATTACAGTTTTATTATAGAACTTAATCAGCGTCGCTTCAAACACGTGCAAATCCAGGTTAGAGTTACGGATTGTATGAACAACCCTTTCGGCTTTATTGAAACGCACGTGTGTAATACAGCTAAACCAATGTACACCAACTCCAGGGCAGGTAATGAGCTTGTTCATTTATTATTTTAACACTTGTTTCTACGAGTTCTCATTACCACCAGGCTGCTCTGCGTTCTCTCTCTGTAATACAAACATCGAAGCTCCTTGAAAGAAACGTGATTGTCAGAGTATCTTTAAGTCTTAACAAAATTAAACTGATCCGGAACGAATGTTTCGTCCTATAGTACTGACGTCTGAAGTTCGGAACGTGAATTTTCGTCGTGTATCCGTGATAGAAGGAGAGAGCATGAAGTAACAATATCTTACCCCCCCTCGTTGCTTATATCCCCCTCTGGTACAGCGGTAAGTCTACGGATTTACAACGCTAAAATAAAGGGTTCGATTCCCCTCGATGGGTTCGGCAGATAGCCCAATGTGGCTTTGCTGTAAGAAAACACACACCTTTGTTTATTCTTGAAAATATATCTTTGATTACTTACTGTTTATTATTTCACGAGATGTTACTGTGAAATTTGATCTAAGCCTACTTGTTAGAGGTTGTTCTATAGTAAAGATTCATTACACTGAGGTATTATATGCTTGTAAAAACACTGTTTAACATTGTATTTCGTCGCTAACATGGCGTACGAGTGTTGTTGGGCGATGCTAACATCATGTTTGTACATTGTTATAGGTGTATTTAAATGTCAACATTGTACTGACATACTTTCATACGTAACTTACGTTACGTCTGTAAACGTATGCGAAAGTTGTTATACGCAAGTAACAATGTATTTCAACATTATGTAATTGTAACGTGTACATTGTTAATATATTTTAACACCACTATACGTTTGTAACATCGTATTAAACATTTCGTTAATGTTGTTGTCTGAACACTGTTGTATATAGTTCATATTTACGGTAAAATATTCTTGTAACAGCAAGTGTACCAGACTTATTAAACAACGTACTCTAACCTCTATATTTAGGGTACTTCCGAACTTTATATTTCATGAACTGTGTATGTTACTTTGATTAGAAGTATTTATGTGTTGACGTGCCTCACTTGGTTAGATTGTATTTCTATATGGCATTAGTTTACAGTATTTTATTGTATCCATCCAGTGATACGGCGGTATGGCTCAGGAGATAGCCGGATGTGGCTTTGCTATATGAAAACACACACACACAGCAGTATGTCTGCGCACTTACAGGGCTAGAAACCGAGTTTCGATACCCATGATGGGCAGAGAACAAACAGCTCATTGTTTAGCTCTGTGCTTAATTAAAGAGAAACAAACTTTCGTTGTGATTTAATGTTTTTATTTGTTCGTGTAACTTGTTTTGTGTTCACGATTTGCAAAACGGTTCGTGATCCCAGAACCTAGCGGCGGATTGCGTAACTAAAGTAACTTTAAATTAATTGAAACACTTTTTACAAAATGAACTATCTTGTTGACACCGAGCGAAAGTAAAATTAGTAAAAATAAATATACAATAAAATGTTAAATGACTGGTCCAATAAATAACTTATATAATGGTGTGTTAATTATTATTTAACCTAAAGGTCTGGTATATAAATGACTCAAATAAAAAATGACAGACTGCAATCCACTTGTTTAATATATTTCACGTCATAAAAGTAATTAGCAATGAAAAGTAATGGTACTGTACATGTGTGTGAAGTGCTAAGACCTATTCTGTGTTGTGTTCTATCTCAGTCGGCTTAATGACTTCTGGTATTGCGCGAAGGTCCTCTTCGGCATTGAATTATTGGAGATGTACGTGGCATATAATAACAAACGCTTCTTTGCTTTCAATTTTATAGGTCCGTACAATATCTAAACATTTGAGTGATAGAGTTATTTCTTATTTGTTTAAAGTAAAGTGTGAGACTTTGGAAACGATAAAAAAAATAAATTGGTTTACGTGTCCTAGTTTCAAAATCCAGAATCCACAGTTTAGAAGCTCAGAAGTGGATGATAATTTAAAATTTTGATTTTGTTAACATAGTTGAAATGTTAGACGTTTAAAATTCTGAAGTAATATTGGAAGATTTAGTTTTGTATAAAAAACACGACAAAAAACACTTCAGTGCGGTTCTTGTGAATGGTTAAATGACATCATAGGTTAAATAAGTTTATTTCCCGTTTCCGACTAGGATGGATAAATTTGTTAACAGTTGACTAAACGTGTGCAGCGGAACAGAGTTTTCGTCCACTATAATAAACAGTGTGGAACAGAGTTTTTGTCCACTACAATAAACAGTGTGGAACAGAGGTTTCGTCCGTAGCACTACAATAAACAGTGTGGAACAGAGTTTTTGTCCACTATAATAAACAGTGTGGAACAAAATTTTCGTCCACTAGAATAAACAGTGTGGAACAGAGGTTTCGTCCGAAGCACTACAATAAACAGTCTGGAACAAAGTTTTCGTTCGAAACACTATAATAAACAGTGTGGAACAGAGTTTTCGTTCGAAACACTATAATAAACAGTGTGGAACAGAGTTTTCGTTCGAAACACTATAATAAACAGTGTGGAACAGAGTTTTTGTTCGAAACACTACAATAAACAGTGAGGAACAGAGGTTTCGTCCGAAGCACTACAATAAACTGTGTGGAACAGAGTTTTCGTCCACTACAATAAACAGTGTGGAACAGAGGTTTCGTCCAAAGCACTACAATAAACAGTGTGGAACAGAGTTTTCGTTCGAAACACAACAATAAACAGTGTGGAACAGAGGTTTCGTCCACTATAATAAACAGTGTGGAACAGAGTTTTCGTTCGAAACACTACAATAAACTGTGTGGAACAGAGTTTTCATTCGAAACACTACAATAAACTGTGTGGAACAGAGTTTTCGTTCGAAACACTACAATAAACTGTGTGGAACAGAGTTTTCGTTCGAAACACTACAATAAACAGTCTGGAACAGAGTTTTCGTTCGAAACACTACAATAAACAGTCTGGAACAGAGTTTTCGTTTGAAACACTACAATAAACAGTGTGGAACAGAGTTTTCGTTTGAAACACTACAATAAACAGTGTGGAACAGAGTTTTCGTTTGAAACACTATAATAAACAGTGTGGAACAGAGTTTTCGTTCGAAACACTACAATAAACAGTGAGGAACAGAGGTTTCGTCCGAAGCACTACAATAAACAGTGTGGAACAGAGTTTTCGTCCACTACAATAAACAGTGTGGAACAGAGTTTTCGTTCGAAACACTACAATAAACAGTCTGGAACAGAGTTTTCGTCCACTACAATAAACAGTCTGGAACAGAGTTTTCGTTTGAAACACTACAATAAACTGTGTGTAACAGAGTTTTCGTTCGAAACACTACAATAAACAGTCTGGAACAGAGTTTTCGTCCACTACAATAAACTGTGTGGAACAGAGTTTTCGTTTGAAACACTACAATAAACAGTGTGGAACAGAGTTTTCGTTTGAAACACTACAATAAACAGTCTGGAACAGAGTTTTCGTTTGAAACACTACAATAAACTGTGTGGAACAGAGTTTTCGTTTGAAACACTACAATAAACAGTGTGGAACAGAGTTTTCGTTTGAAACACTACAATAAACAGTGTGGAACAGAGTTTTTGTCCACTATAATAAACAGTGTGGAACAAAATTTTCGTCCACTAGAATAAACAGTGTGGAACAGAGTTTTCGTCCACTACAATAAACAGTGTGGAACAGAGTTTTCGTTCGAAACACTACAATAAACAGTCTGGAACAGAGTTTTCGTCCACTACAATAAACAGTCTGGAACAGAGTTTTCGTCCACTACAATAAACAGTGTGGAACAGAGTTTTCGTTCGAAACACTACAATAAACAGTCTGGAACAGAGTTTTCGTCCACTACAATAAACAGTCTGGAACAGAGTTTTCGTTTGAAACACTATAATAAACAGTGTGGAACAGAGTTTTCATTTGAAACACTACAATAAACAGTCTGGAACAGAGTTTTCGTCCACTACAATAAACAGTCTGGAACAGAGTTTTCGTTTGAAACACTATAATAAACAGTGTGGAACAGAGTTTTCGTTTGAAACACTACAATAAACAGTGTGGAACAGAGTTTTTGTCCACTATAATAAACAGTGTGGAACAAAATTTTCGTCCACTAGAATAAACAGTGTGGAACAGAGTTTTCGTCCACTACAATAAACAGTGTGGAACAGAGTTTTCGTTCGAAACACTACAATAAACAGTCTGGAACAGAGTTTTCGTCCACTACAATAAACAGTCTGGAACAGAGTTTTCGTTTGAAACACTATAATAAACAGTGTGGAACAGAGTTTTCGTTTGAAACACTACAATAAACAGTCTGGAACAGAGTTTTCGTCCACTATAATAAACAGTGTGGAACAGTTTTCGTCCACTATAATAAACAGTGTGGAACAGAGTTTTCGTCCACTATAATAAACAGTCTGGAACAGAGTTTTCAGTGTGGAACAGAGTTTTCGTCGACTATAATAAACATTTTGGAACAGAGTTTTCGTCCACTACAATAAACAGTGTGGAACAGAGTTTTCGTCCACTATAATAAACAGTGTGGAACAGAGTTTTCGTCCACTATAATAAACAGTGTGGAACAGAGTTTTCGTCCACTATAATAAACAGTGTGGAACAGAGTTTTCGTCCACTATAATAAACAGTGTGGAACAGAGTTTTTGTTCGAAACACTATAATAAACAGTGTGGAACAGAGTTTTCGTTCGAAACACTACAATAAACAGTAGGGATGTTGTAATGTTGAACCAAAGCAATATGGCGGCGATAGATCTAAGTTCTATTGAAAAAAACAGAACAATGAAAATTATTATAAAAGCAAAACGCTATGTTAAAGTATCCGTTTCGTCCCCAATGTAAACTTCATTATTCATGTGTACGTAAATGTTTGTTATTACGGAATTACCACTTTCAACGTTTCATCTTAGCCAGTGGAATGTGGTTGGACACCTAGGTAAAATTGATAGCACCCTGACTGCTGCTAGGTACAAGATACTCATCATGGGTATGTAGCGAAAGTAAACAGAACATCGTTGAACTATTCGCAACCGTTATGTACGACTTTATAAGGGAACTGAGAAATTCAAACAGTAACCAAACAACTTAGCGATTTTTTTTTTTTTGGGGGGGGGGGAACATACAGGACGTGGAACAACATTTCTAATCGTCCGTTGTTACGGTAGGCATATAAAGTACGCAGTACTGTGTTTAATAAAGTAAATATGTGTTATAACGCACTGTACAATTGTTTAACTTTTCTCTTGAGTTTTTTGTATTAATTTACTGAACTAATGGCTATTAATCAAACAGTATTTTAGGCTTAAGTCTGTGTATTGTTTACTGAATCAAACAATATTTCTGTATTAAATCTGTGTATTGTTTACCGTACTAAGTTGGTTAAAGTCATTTCAAATCTTAAACTAAGCAACAAATATTAAGAGTGGCAGAAAACCATCCAGTTACCCGCGTGCATTTCATGGTATAGCGATTAAGACGCTCGAATCTCAGTGTGAGGGTCGCGGATTCGAATCCCCATCACTGATCATGCATGACCATTCATTTGTGAAGAGTAATTTTAATTTTACGCTCAGGCCCCCTGTTAGTTGGTTAAAAAAGTAGCCCAACAGTTGGCGGATGGTAATGTTGACTTTCTCCCTTCCCTTTCATCTATCATTGCTATATTAGGGACGGCTAACGCAGACAGCTGTAGTTTTAGATGCAAGCCAAATTAACACGAAAGGTGAGTCGACATTCGCTCAGAATTGCGCATGAGTGACATTTGTGTGTGAGTTGTGTTGTTCTTTGTAATAAGTTCCGATTGATAATTGTTTTCAATTTTTCTTGAGATTTGAATTCCTGTGTGTATGTTTCTAAGTTACCTCACCGTAGCTTCTACATTGTTTTTAACTGTAGACATACATCCTAGGAGATTGCTGCTCCTATGGCGCATCCTGTAATCCAACAAATAAGCACGATGATTGCTGCTCCTATGGCGCATCCTGTAATCCAACAAATAAGCACGATGATTGCTGCTCCTATGGCGCATCCTGTAATCCAACAAATAAACACGATGATTGCTGCTCCTGTGGCGCATCCTGTAATCCAACAAATAAGCACGATGATTGCTGCTCCTATGGCGCATCCTGTAATCCAACAAATAAGCACGATGATTGCTGCTCCTATGGCGCATCCAACAAATAAACACTCCTTATCAATTTTTCTAGTGAATCAGCAGTAAGTTTACGGATTTAGAACGTTAAAATTCGGGGTTCGATTCTCCGCGACGTACCCAGCACATATGGTTATTGTGTAGTTTCAACAAAGCAGTAGTTGTTTAACTTAAGTGTGCTGTTAAAGAACGGTGGTCGTTTGTGCTACAGATAAATGCAGGGTGTGAGAAAACGTGTTTTTTATGTTTATTTTTAGTTGACTTGATATGCCAAACACGAACACACACAACCTGTTATCTCCGCTTACTGGGTTTACACAGATAAATAATTTGATGTTACAGGTCACCGAAGAGTCCCAGGTGGTTCCTAGTGCTCCTTTAACGTTGATGGTTCGACAGAAACAAAAAGCACCCCTCGACAAGATCGTGAAGTGGGCAAGAAGTCGCTTTGTAGCACTGACGTCATTGTCCATAATCGGAATAGCAAACACCATTGTTCTGAAGGTCGGGATAGGTAGGTTTAATGTGTCTTTAATTTTTACAGAGGTGGCGCTGAAAGCGTAACAAATTTACAAACCCGTGTGGAAGCTTCGTACTTGGTTGTTGTGTTAAAACGTGATAAAACCCTGCCTTGAAGTACAGGGGCGTTGCGTCTCATCCCCAGTTCCCGCGCCCTTGGGCTAATGATATTTGACCTTATCTGTGTGAGTATTCAGAGTACGAAATCGATTTTTCCTTCGGGTAGCTGCTTGCAAATAAAAAGCGCATTTTTTTTTGTTTTATAAGTGTATACCCTGTAATTTTGTAATGTAACTGTCTCATAGGTCCATACGTGCTTTGTTTGTCGAATAGCAAATTATTTTGAATATTTCTAACACATTTTGATGCAAACATTTCTATACAATTCAAACATAAAGCAGAAGGAAAAAAATAGCTGCCTTCTTATGCGAAGTGATATTTAAATCATGACACACGAATATAGTAAATGTCTTTAGAAGTCACCGCTGAGATCAGGAAGACAAATAAAAACTGGAAAATTAAACTTGCGAAATTCCGCTATTAACGGGCACGGCATGGCCTGGTGGTTAAGGCATTCAACTCCTAATCCAAGGGTCGCGGATTCGAATCCCCGTCACACCAAACATGCTCACCTTTTCAGCTGTAGGAGCGTTATATGTGAAGGTCAATCCCACTATTCGTTGGTAAAAGTGTAGCCCAAGAGTTGACGGTGGGTGGTGATGACTGGCTGCCTTTCCTCTAGTCTTACACTTACAAGTTATGGATGGCTAGCGTAGATAGCCCTCGTGTAGATTTGCGCGAAACTCAAAAGAAAACAAACCAAACTGCTATTAACTGTGGACGGATTAGTTCAATAGGTACATAAAGATTAGCTCAATTAGCGCGTGTGTGGAGTGTGTGTGATTTGTAACCAATTAGCGAGGACTGGTTGTTTAAAATTATGGCAGATTTATATGAGCATATAATTAAAAAAATTACTTCTGAGCTAACAAAGCTAATGTTACCATATTTACCTCTATTTTTCATGAATAATTATTTGTTGTTA
This sequence comes from Tachypleus tridentatus, assembly GCF_004210375.1. NCBI lineage: Eukaryota > Metazoa > Arthropoda > Merostomata > Xiphosura > Limulidae > Tachypleus > Tachypleus tridentatus. The sequence continues at coordinate 10,834,406 of NC_134834.1, forward strand.
CATGTATGTTGGTGTATCTCTTAATGTACTTGTGTATCCATCCGCAAGTCAGATAAAATATATTCAATCTATTTTTAGCTTCAGTAGATGTTCGTGTGTCGGGTTTCTATTTCTTTGTACATTTTGTAAGTTACTGAGTGAACCAAAGTATACGATATAAGAACCTCTAATCTATATGAACTTATACCTAACCACATGTTTTTCTGTTTAATATTTTTAATTTTCTGTTTTTATAGATGCCAATTATTCGGAAACTTGTGAAGGTATCAGCGAGAAATCAGTTCACAATGTGGAAGCTTTCTTTATACAGCCGCAACCTGCCGCAGGCTGTACGGTGTCAGAAAACATTGGACCTACTAAAAGGTTCGTATAAACTGGGATCTTTTGTGTCTTCCACACCGGATACGTCGTGTCTATAAATTTCTGTCGGCTTTTCGTGGTAGTTTGTGTAAACTCGATCAAAATACAGGCTTGAACAGATTATAGCTTCAGCGTAATGTTTGAAACTCAACTCCATAGTTCTTATTACCTGAATAAACACGACTGGTTTGGAACCAGTTAAGTCCAATTACGTTTACGTTTATTTTGACACCTAGATGTGAGCTAAGTTAAACACAGCCGTTTTAAACGGTATGCTGTGATAGCATATATCCAAACCAAGTTCATTGTACTATGTGGCAAATTGTCAGCTTCGTATGTAAACAAGTTTCACTTCCCAGCAGAGAGGAAAGGAATGCGATATGGTACTTGTGCTTACATGTAATCTGCACTGCGGGGGGTAGGCAGTACCTGTTGATTGTGAAGCATTATCACAGAATCTTTATGGTTCAGAGGGACGACTCGTACACCTGAGATGATAATGGAGTTGTTAATTATACAAAAGTTAAAATAAATTAACATTCAGATCAAGTTACTATTGCAAGTGAGTTTAACGTTTTTCTTTATCAATACCAACGATTTCAGAAAATAGACACCTGATGTAACCTTTGATCTCACCATGTGACAGGACAGACACCTGATATAACCTTTGATCAACCATGTTACAGGACAGACAATTGATGTAACCTTTGATCTCACCATGTTACAGGACACACAATTGATGTAACCTTTGATCTCACCATGTTACAGGACAGACAATTGATGTAACCTTTGATCAACCATGTTACAGGACAGCCAATTGATGTAACCTTTGATCAACCATGTTACAGGACAGACAATTGATGTAACCTTTGATCTCACCATGTTACAGGACAGACAATTGATGTAACCTTTGATCTCACCATGTTACAGGACAGACAATTGATGTAACCTTTGATCAACCACGTTACAGGACAGACAATTGATGTAACCTTTGATCAACCACGTTACAGGACAGACAATTGATGTAACCTTTGATCAACCACGTCACAGGACAGACAATTGATGTAACCTTTGATCTCACCATGTTATAGGACAGACAATTGATGTAACCTCTGATCGACCACGTCACAGGACAGACAATTGATGTAACCTCTGATCGACCACGTCACAGGACAGACAATTGATGTAACCTCTGATCGACCACGTCACAGGACAGAAAATTGATGTAACCTCTGATCGACCACGTCACAGGACACACAATTGATGTAACCTTGATCTCACCATTTTAAAAGGTCATATAACTGATGTTTTACTAAATTTGTAGAGTCTGTTGTAAGAATGCTTTTGTTTGCCATTTTTAAAGCTGCATTTATCGGATAAAGAAAACAGTTAAACTGTGACAGTGTCAAAATAATATCGAATATCTAGAAATCTGAGATTATATGGTAATCAAAGATCTCAGTGATTCATATTATCGTGAAAACTCGAATCTTACCAAGGCAAAATTTCAATGTCTTATATTGTCATGGAAACAGAAATCATCAAGGTGGAATCTTTATTCCTGTTGTCATAACAACACAACTTCTGCACACAGTTGTCTAACCCAGTGGTATGTATACCGTTGGTTAATGATGTCTCTTCTTTCTAACCATGTCCTTTGTTGTACTACCTCATAATTGTAATCATACTTAATTGTACCATCCGATCATTGTAACCATACTTTGTTGTACCACGCCATCTTATTGTTACTTTATGATAGAAACGTTTGTTTGGTAGATTCTGTAACCAATTTTTTTTTCTAATATTCTATTTTCACATAATTTATACGCACCTATATCCATAGTTGGGTTTTCTTAAACCAACTAGGCTAAACAAACAGATAAATAAGTTCCTGAGCCTCATTGAATGAGAGAGACGACAACCATCTGCCGCCAGTAGTGGCTGCTGTTGACTGTCATTCTTATAACGCACTGACAGTTGAGCAACTTTAAATTTCCATATCCCGCGTTAATCATCACGTAATGATATAGGCTCGTGTTGATTTTGTTATATTACTACTTGCCCTACGATTCATACTAGTAGCGATTACATTGTTTTTACAAGAGAAAATCAAAGAAATCTGTTTACATCGTGTTCTGTGACAGTAACAGGTTGTTAAAGGTCAAAAACACAGTTTTATGACAGCAGAAAAAACTCTGAGTTCGTTTTATTTTAATGTCAAGAGGAACCACGCCATTATTATGAGACTTTTATTCGACTTATTGTTTTCCACCATACTGTAATTTGCTTTCTATTTCGAGCACGAGGGCAATCTGTGCCAGCCGTCCCTTATTTAGCAGTTTTAGATCAGAAGGAAGGCAGCTAGTTATCACCACCCCTCACTAACTTTTGATCCACTCTTTTACCAATGAATACTGGAATTTATCGTGCCATTACAACGCTCCCACGGCTGAAAAGGGCGAGCATGTTCAGTGTCGACTCGCTTGTTTTCGCTGTCAGTTGAATTATTTAAAATCTGTGGTGGGTGGTGGTGGTGGTTCTCGGAACATCGTGAGACTATTGAGTTTCCGAAAGATGCATCAGCATTTGAAGACGCGAAACTGGTTGTTGTAGAAAGTGCACCGATGTTCTTCAGTTGTAACGTAAAATATTCATTATAAATAAGTGACGTGGTTCTCCTCAAGAAAGTTCTATATTCGCAGGTTTCAGGAGGATCCTTAAGGTTTATCTGGGCGGGTTACAACTTCAACCCTAGCTTGTTGGCGCAGTTCCAAGAACAATCACTGAGGCCTGAGTAAACTTTTCATTGTAAAACGTTAACATTTAAAAATACTTTCCTTAACTAGCGCCATCTATTGTCATTGTTCCCAAATACTTTCCTCTGTCATTTAGTTCTGTTGCTTACATCTTGTTGCTGCTTAAAACTTATTTATTTTTTATCTCGTTTGTTAGTTATAAGATTCAAAATTCAAAAGACACTTTTTTGTTAAAATAGTTTTGTCATTATAGTCTCATACACTACTTTCTCGTGAACTGTTGACAAAGGAGAGTGTAACCTAAAGTTTCGTCACCTACGCCTCGTTTGAAGCTGAAGTGTGATTTGCCACCTTGGGATAATTTTTATAAAAGGTTTGTTAACATTGGGAAGTTTTCTTCGTGTTAGGCCTATAGAAATTAAACAGTATTTTATACCCAACCACATCGTGTTAGGCCTATAGAAATTAAACAGTATTTTATACCCAACCACATCGTGTTAGGCCTATAGAAATTAAACAGTATTTTATACCCAACCACATCGTGTTAGGCCTATAGAAATTAAACAGTATTTTATACCCAACCACATCGTGTTAGGCCTATAGAAATTAAACAGTATTTTATACCCAACCACATCGTGTTAGGCCTATAGAAATTAAACAGTATTTTATACCCAACCACATCGTGTTAGGCCTATAGAAATTAAACAGTATTTTATACCCAACCACATCGTGTTAGGCCTATAGAAATTAAACAGTATTTTATACCCAACCACATCGTGTTAGGCCTATAGAAATTAAACAGTATTTTATACCCAACCACATCGTGTTAGGCCTATAGAAATTAAACAGTATTTTATACCCAACCACATCGTGTTAGGCCTATAGAAATTAAACAGTATTTTATACCCAACCACATCGTGTTAGGCCTATAGAAATTAAACAGTATTTTATACCCAACCACATCGTGTTAGGCCTATAGAAATTAAACAGTATTTTATACCCAACCATATCGTGTTAGGCCTATAGAAATTAAACAGTATTTTATACCCAACCACATCGTGTTAGGCCTATAGAAATTAAACAGTATTTTATACCCAACCACATTGATTAACAGTTAGCCTGAAGAACTGATAGCGTTCTAAAAATGAGGTTTTCATATTTCTTGTATAACTTTATGGTCAACAATGAACAGATGCTCATCTCTGGTCCAACTTACTAGCTGAAACGCTCAACTTGCTTGTTGTCGCTTTTATAGAAAAACAGCTCACCAAGTGACAAGTTTATTTTTAGATACACAATAAAAGACAAAAAATAATGTTTCTCATTATTCATCCATATATCGAAACTGGTAAACCGAGGGAAGGGGACCATCCTTTCTTCACGGAGTTACAAACTTCTGAACCCTTATGACAACGCTCAAGAGAGGGAACGTGTGTTTGTATGTGCCCATGGAAGTGAAAGAGTCAGTATAGAGACATTATAAACTTTATGTACGCAGCAGATGAAGCGTTCTCACATCTGATTTTATTCCATACGTAAACTGGACCTGTATTTAAGAACATATTTTTGAGGGCCATAAGCTATTTTTATGATGTTTGATACATCGAGGTTATTCAATACTATGTTGAAATTATTTTATAAGACACTTAACTTTCTGATGTTCATGTGGTGAAACTAGTGTAAAAGTTATTAACTAGGGATGTTCATGTGGTGAAACTAGTGTCAAAGTTATTAACTAGGGATGTTCATGTGGTGAAACTAGTGTCAAAGTTATTAACTAGGGATGTTCATGTGGTGAAACTAGTGTCAAAGTTATTAATTAGGGTTGTTCATGTGGTGAAACTAGTGTCAAAGTTGTTAACTAGGAATGTTCATGTGGTGAAACTAGTGTCAAAGTTATTAACTAGGAATGTTCATGTGGTGAAACTAGTGTAAAAGTTATTAACTAGGGATGTTCATGTGGTGAAACTAGTGTCAAAGTTATTAACTAGGGATGTTCATGTGGTGAAACTAGTGTCAAAGTTATTAATTAGGGTTGTTCATGTGGTGAAACTAGTGTCAAAGTTATTAACTAGGAATGTTCATGTGATGAAACTAGTGTCAAAGTTATTAATTAGAGTTGTTCATGTGGTGAAACGAGTGTCAAAGTTATTAACTAGGAATGTTCATGTGGTGAAACTAGTGTCAAAGTTATTAATTATGGTTGTTCATGTGGTGAAACTAGTGTCAAAGTTATTAATTAGGGTTGTTCATGTGGTGAAACTAGTGTCAAAGTTATTAATTAGGGTTGTTCATGTGGTGAAACTAGTGTCAAAGTTATTAATTAGGGTTGTTCATGTGGTGAAACTAGTGTCAAACTTATTAACTAGGAATGTTCATGTGGTGAAACTAGTGTAAAAGTTATTAACTAGGGATGTTCATGTGGTGAAACTAGTGTCAAAGTTATTAACTAGGAATGTTCATGTGGTGAAACTAGTGTAAAAGTTATTAACTAGGGATGTTCATGTGGTGAAACTAGTGTCAAAGTTATTAACTAGGGATGTTCATGTGGTGAAACTAGTGTCAAAGTTATTAATTAGGGCTGTTCATGTGGTGAAACTAGTGTCAAAGTTATTAACTAGGAATGTTCATGTGGTGAAACTAGTGTCAAAGTTATTAATTAGAGTTGTTCATGTGGTGAAACGAGTGTCAAAGTTATTAACTAGGAATGTTCATGTGGTGAAACTAGTGTCAAAGTTATTAATTAGGGCTGTTCATGTGGTGAAACTAGTGTCAAAGTTATTAACTAGGAATGTTCATGTGGTGAAACTAGTGTCAAAGTTATTAATTAGAGTTGTTCATGTGGTGAAACTAGTGTCAAAGTTATTAACTAGGAATGTTCATGTGGTGAAACTAGTGTCAAAGTTATTAATTATGGTTGTTCATATGGTGAAACTAGTGTCAAAGTTATTAGTTAGGGTTGTTCATGTGGTGAAACTAGTGTCAAAGTTATTAATTAGGGTTGTTCATGTGGTGAAACTAGTGTCCAAATTATCAATTAGGGATGTTTATGTGGTGAAACTAGTGTCAAAATTATCAATTAGGGATGTTCATGTGGTGAAACTAGTGTAAAAGTTATTAACTAGGAATGTTCATGTGGTGAAACTAGTGTCAAAGTTATTAATTAAAGTTGTTCATGTGGTGAAACTAGTGTCAAAGTTATTAATTAGGGTTGTTCATGTGGTGAAACTAGTGTCCAAATTATCAATTAGGGATTTTTATGTGGTGAAACTAGTGTCAAAGTTATTAACTAGGAATGTTCATGTGGTGAAACTAGTGTCAAAGTTATTAATTAGAGTTGTTCATGTGGTGAAACGAGTGTCAAAGTTATTAACTAGGAATGTTCATGTGGTGAAACTAGTGTCAAAGTTATTAATTAGGGCTGTTCATGTGGTGAAACTAGTGTCAAAGTTATTAACTAGGAATGTTCATGTGGTGAAACTAGTGTCAAAGTTATTAATTAGAGTTGTTCATGTGGTGAAACGAGTGTCAAAGTTATTAACTAGGAATGTTCATGTGGTGAAACTAGTGTCAAAGTTATTAATTATGGTTGTTCATATGGTGAAACTAGTGTCAAAGTTATTAGTTAGGGTTGTTCATGTGGTGAAACTAGTGTCAAAGTTATTAATTAGGGTTGTTCATGTGGTGAAACTAGTGTCCAAATTATCAATTAGGGATGTTTATGTGGTGAAACTAGTGTCAAAATTATTAATTAGGGATGTTCATGTGGTGAAACTAGTGTAAAAGTTATTAACTAGGAATGTTCATGTGGTGAAACTAGTGTCAAAGTTATTAATTAAAGTTGTTCATGTGGTGAAACTAGTGTCAAAGTTATTAATTAGGGTTGTTCATGTGGTGAAACTAGTGTCCAAATTATCAATTAGGGATTTTTATGTGGTGAAACTAGTGTAAAAGTTATTAACTAGGGATGTTTATGTGGTGAAACTAATGTCAAAATTATTAATTAGGGATGTTCATGTGGTGAAACTACTGTCAACAGAAGAATTCAGTGAAGTCGTTGTTCATCTGCATCCCAAAGGGGCAGCTGAGGCAAGGACTAGCAAGATAGTTGTTGCTAAGGATTTAGTTTTAATACTGAAGTCTGATTCAGCAGTCAAGTGGAGAATTGATAGCTGGGGAATTCAGGGCACTGTCTATGTTGTGGTAAGAGATAATACCAGCTGTGGTAAGATCTGTGTAGATAATACCAGCTGTGGTAAGATCTGTGTAGATAATATCAGCTGTGGTAAGATCTGTATAGATAATGCCAGCTGTGGTAAGAGATATGTACAGATAATACCAGCTGTGGTAAGAGATCTGTATAGGTACTCTACCAGCTGTGGTAAAAGATCTGTATAGGTACTACCAGCTGTGGTAAAAGATCTGTATAGGTGCTCTATCAGCTGTGGTAAGAGATCTGTATAGGTGCTCTACCAGCTGTGGTAAGAGATCTGTATAGGTACTACCAGCTGTGGTAAAAGATCTGTATAGGTACTACCAGCTGTGGTAAGAGATCTGTATAGGTACTACCAGCTGTGGTAAGAGATCTGTATAGGTACTACCAGCTGTGGTAAGAGATCTGTATAGGTACTACCAGCTGTGGTAAGAGATCTGTATAGGTACTACCAGCTGTGGTGAAAGATCTGTATAGGTACTACCAGCTGTGGTGAAAGATCTGTATAGGTACTACCAGCTGTGGTAAGAGATCTGTATAGGTACTACCAGCTGTGGTAAGAGATCTGTATAGGTACTACCAGCTGTGGTAAGAGATCTGTATATTTATAGATATACAAGGTACAGTTATAGATACTTTACACAATGTTATAAGAGTCAGATGGGTACTGCTCATGTGAAAATAGATTCTTATAACTACCGTTTTCTGTAATAAGTGTTTATTTTGTTTGTTATCCACTGTAGTAAGGTATTCTTTCAATTATTGTAAATATTTGTAACATTGTGGAAATTATTGTTGTAAATAGTTTCGATAGGATATTACTATGCATATTTATTTTGTATGATAAGATATTGTGTGATTGTTATCCATGTTGTAAGATATTGTGATGGGAAAGTATTGGGATAAATACTGTTAAAGTTGTGATAATGAATTTGAAGCAGTTGTGTTTGGTTACTTTGATATAACTGATTCCTAATTAAATTGGTTACTGATATATGTGAATCTGTTAAAATAGTTTCTGGTATCTATTACTTCCATTATTAATTCAATGTATATTATCTTGTTTTTTTTAGCTGCAGTAGACTGTGTCTTCACATGAATAAACAATGATAACTAAGCTAAGTGTGTAATAAGAACCTTCTGACTTGTATTATTGTATTGGTTTTGCTTTCTTACTTTTAGGCTGAACACCAGGTGTTTCCAGGATCAATGCCTGCCTTCCATCTTTTACAAGTTCAAGTCCGAAGTCTTCCTCTTACCCTAGAAGAATTGACATTAGAAGTGATTGACAGCAATATTTCGACAGTCATAGAATCTTGGACAGTCAACAGAGTCAACATTATGGTTGTAGGAGAGATTCTTGGTTAGTCATTGATAACTGTTAATATTGTTAGTGGTGGTAGTAAAAAAACAGTAGTGTCTTGTAAACCACAAGTGTAAGATATGGAGCTGAGAAACATGAAGTAACTTAATTTACCCATGATGGTTTAATCATCATATAACTACTTAGATCAGTATTTTTAGTAGGATCAGTGTAGAGTCCATTGAAGATGTTAGTTTTCCTGACCAGATATATCTTTTCTTTAGGTTCTAACCACTACAATGTACAGAGTGATGGTGGGTCATCTCGGAATAAATTCTCTGTTGGCCAAGATAAAGCCCAGCCTGTTCTATCTCACCAGACAAAACTTAACACTACTGCATATCCTTTTACATCGTGGAATCATAAAATACGGAACAGAAATGGTGAGCTAGCCGTATTTAATGATGGAATGATATTTTCATTAATGAGACGGGAAAAACAAAAAGACATAATTCCATCATGTACATAATTTCGATTAGTTAGTTACAAAAATCACCAACATTACATTTAGAGGGAATTAATAGGAAAATACTGTGGGCATTATAAGTGTTCACTGCTCAAAATGGTCAGTTAATCTGGAAAGGGTTAAACTTAAAGGCATTTGGAAAGGAGCCTTGTCCTTCGTGTCTGAAAACATGAACATGACTGTGAACTCTCTCTTGGCAAGTTTACATATCATGGATATCTTTTCTACATCAGCTACAGTGTTGTGATAAATGAAAAACTCTTTAACCAGAAAAACTTTAGAACTTGTGTCTATCATAGGGTAAGGTTCTTCAACTGTTTCTGTGAACGGGACAATACTTTGGCTTGAGTTACTAGAGCCCATATTAAGTCCTCTCAATGGCCTCCTAATAAGTTTGTTCTGGGTTCTACATTGTACTATACATATGTTTCTGGCTTCCATGTGATTATAATTGGACTAAAATTAGGAATAAGCAAGCCAGAAGTTCTTTACTTTGTAAGTAGTTAAGCAACTTTAGTGGATAGTAAAGGAAAAATGTGATGTCACATGTACACAAATTTATCTATAGTGTCACTCATTTTGTTTTTCATATTTATTTTAGATATTTTTTTGTAATCTGTAGCTGACCGGCCATGGCCATTTGGTCATCTCTGTGGCCCAGAAGTGCCCTGTGGGCTGTTAGTTAAAAATCCCTCTTTAAAGTTCTAAAACTTTAAAGGGGTATAAATAATACTAGGTTTGTTTTGAGTTACCTTTAAGCCCATTTGTGACTATGTACTTCATTAGTATTGCAATTGGTTGTATTATTAACATGATTAATGGCCCTTTTGTGTAACAGGCTAATTTAATTAATACCTTGTTTACAAGGCACGAGGAGCCTAGTTAAGCAGTTATGTATGATTTTAAGGGTAAAGATATCTGTGATTGATAGTGTATGGAGAATAATGATGAAACTGGTATAACTTTCATAATTATCAACGAATCTTGTTTTGAATTTTATAGAAACGGGAAATGTCGATGAAAACCTTACACTGGAGTTGGATAGTTTGACGAATCTGGAGTGCAGAAAGAATGAGATAAAAGTAAACTTTCCCAAATCTTCGTGCATGAAAATTGCTACTAAATTAAATGGAGCCAACATTGGCTGGCTTGAAGTTACATTAAAGGACCAAGAATGTAAGGCAAGAAGTAATAAAACCCATTATATCCTGGAAACCAACCTAAACAGCTGTGGGTCCAGCATGGTTCCTGATGGGAGGAGGTATTATTATAAGAACCAGGTATGGTGACAAGGGTGTTGTGTTGTGTCATTTAATAAGATTAAACTCCTTCACTAAAATCTATATTTAGATTATTTTATTTATATTTACTTTTAAATTAAGCATTTAACTAATGTATAATACAAAAATTTTGATTTGATAAGAAACTTATTGACATGGCTCAGTAATATGTTAAATGTAAGTCAACAGACACGATGACATGAACTTTGAGTCATGACCCATGTCGGTAGGGTTAAAAAAAGTAGACTCAGAACAAATTTGTTTTTGTTTCTTTTGAATTTTGGGCAAAGCTACAAAAGGGCTATCTGCACTAGTTGTCTCTAATTTAGCAGTGTAAGACTAGAGTGAAGGCAGCTAGTGATCACCACCCACCGCCAACTCTTGGGCTACTATTTTAACAACAAATAGTGGAATTGACTGTTACATTATAATGCCCCCACGGCTGAAAGGATGAGCATGTTTGGTGTAATAGGGATTCAAATCTGCAACCCTCAGATTATGAGTCAAACACCTTAACCCACCTGGCCATTCCCGAGCCCTCAGAATGAAAGTTGTTTTTTAATTTGTTATAATGTGATAATAAAAATAAAGAGAAGACAGTCCTGTATATTGAAAAGGCCTTAGCCTTATGTTTTTCTTCAGCAAGTATAATTTTGTTGTAATATTCAATATGATTTGTTAGTGATTCAATTTTTTTTCTTTTTCCAGATGTGACATGGTTTGTATACCACTATTACATTTATAGTTGGTCGTGTTTTGTTCCAAACAGAAAATTATTGGCAAAATCAGTGATTATATATTTAAAAAAAAAACACTATGTATTTTCTACAGGTATTATTTTGGGCACCCGTCAGACCAAAAGGGATTTTGGGTAATCAGAAAGATTTGAGTAGTGAATTTGATGAAAGCTTTGCTGATGATGAAGATATGATTAGTTCAGACGATGGATCAGGAGTGGGGCACCACCTTAAACAAGTCCTTGCAAATCAGCAAGGGATCACCCAGTCAAGACTTCTTTTCACCCAAAATATCCTATGTGTTTATAATATGACTGGTAGCAGAAGCAGACCTAAAGAGGTTAGGTCTATTTTTATTTTTTTAAAAAGAAATCATAGTGATATTTATGTTTGTGAAAGAGTATGTTTAAATGAAAATATTAAATATAATAGTAAAGGTTTTATTAAAATATATAAACAGACCAACAAAAAAATCAGTGTGAATCAGGGACGTAGATCCTGGGGGGAATGGAGGGTATACATCCACCCTTCATTTTAGGTGGGGGTTATGGTGCATACAATCATCTCCCCCTACAGTTTGGTCTGTTGAATTCTTTTATTGCATCACAGGCCTACAAATTGTATGTTTGTTCTTGTGATTCTCGTGTTCTTACCAATCGAATTGCATAATTAGGCCTAGATGTAGGCTTTTTCAGTAGCCGAAATGTGCATCTTTAATATAGGCGTGCTTCTAAGCTTTTCGATCTAAGCGATAGTTCGTAAGTATCAGTCAGTAGGCCTAAGTATACATGCAAGTATCGTGGCAACAAGATTACTCTGTGACTGCATGTTTACAGCTTTCAGGTTCATGTAATCAGAGATTACCAATTTACAAATTGAACAGTCCACATAGGTGGTTGCAAAAATCATCCACCCCCCATCGGGTGTAAAAAATCTACACCCCTGATGTGAAGGACCTGCAAACAATGCTAAATATTTTTTGAGTTCCACATAACATAAGAAATATTTTCTAACGTTTCAAGTTTGATCTTTAATATGTGAATTAAAACAATGAAGTAGGAACATGTAATATACAATAAATCTTATATAAAATGTACCAAATAATATAATACCAACATTATCTTTATGATCATTGAACTATTTCTGTGCAATTTGAATTGCTTTTAAGAAATATTGGAAATAACTGGAGCAAATGCTCCTAAACCCCAAAATAGACCAGTTTTTTTTATTTTTTATTATAGGCCTAAGAAAGCTCAAATCATTCCAGAGGCTTAACTTCCCTGAACCTCTAACATCCCCACCCCTCACAAATGAAATCTTAAATGTTACTTCTTATGTGATGAAAATAGTGTGAGGGATATTAATTTGGTTTACCACAAAGTTATTTAAAAATAATCTTCAGCTTTAGAATGCACAAAAGTTAAGAGTTTCTTTTAATGAGTGAATACAAACTGTGTAACAACTGTGCTTTAAATGTTGTAAGTTATGGATGTGGTTGGTGTAACTAGTTTATATTCCTAGGTGAACCACTCTCATGTGTTCCATATGCACCTGTACAAAGACTCAGACTTTCACAAAAAGCTACTTCGAGTGAATGGTTTGTTAGAAGTATTGTCTCAAGACAATGTGTATGTGAAGACTGCTATAGAAGCAGGTGTGTTTTAAATTGGTTATTTATAACTTGTGGTCAATTACACAGACCCGTAAATCTGAACTTCATAAAAGTCATTTTAGTCTAATAACGGTTTTCTCAAAATTTGGTTATGCAGATTTCTAAAACAATATTCATATTTTTCTGTCATGTAAGGTTTGTTTACAAGTTAAAACAAACTCTTAGATCAAATTGTTATTTCATTTACAACAACAGAAATTTGTATTGACATGTTTGGGTTCTAGAATGATCGGTTAGACTTGCATTTCACGATTGGTCTAAAGAAATCTGTAGCGAGTGGTTGTCAACATTTTAAGCATAGCAAATTGTGATCTAATTTGAATAAAAATGATTCTTGATTGAGGGGTACATGATGTACTCTGTACATGATGGAGAAAAGTGGACATCAATGTTGGGCTTCCATACAGGAATTACTGTCTGATGTATAGCAATTTTGATATAATAAAACCATTGTAGATGTTTGATATTTAATTTATTTATTGGTAGCAATGAAATTTAATGATTGTGACAAATAATATTGAAAATGTAGACATTGTTCACAGGCTGTGTGAACTTGTTACTTATTTATAGACATTGTTCACAGGCTGTGTGAACTTGTTACTTATTTATAGACATTGTTCACAGGCTGTGTGAAGTTGTTACTTATTTATAGACATTGTTCACAGGCTGTGTGAAGTTGTTACTTATTTATAGACATTGTTCACAGGCTGTGTGAACATGTTAATTATTTATAGACATTGTTCACAGGCTGTGTGAACTTGTTACTTATTTATAGGCTGTGTGAACTTGTTACTTATTTATAGACATTGTTCACAGGCTGTGTGAACTTGTTACTTATTTGTATACATTGTTCACAGGCTGTGTGAACTTGTTAATTATTTATAGACATTGTTCACAGGCTGTGTGAAGTTGTTACTTATTTATAGACATTGTTCACAGGCTGTGTGAAGTTGTTACTTATTTATAGACATTGTTCACAGGCTGTGTGAACTTGTTACTTATTTATAGACATTGTTCACAGGCTGTGTGAAGTTGTTACTTATTTATAGACATTGTTCACAGGCTGTGTGAACTTGTTACTTATTTATAGACATTGTTCACAGGCTGTGTGAACTTGTTACTTATTTATAGACATTGTTCACAGGCTGTGTGAACTTGTTACTTATTTATAGACATTGTTCACAGGCTGTGTGAACTTGTTACTTATTTATAGACATTGTTCACAGGCTGTGTGAACTTGTTACTTACTTATAGACATTGTTCACAGGCTGTGTGAACTTGTTACTTATTTGTATACATTGTTCACAGGCTGTGTGAACTTGTTACTTATTTATAGACATTGTTCACAGGCTGTGTGAACTTGTTACTTATTTGTATACATTGTTCACAGGCTGTGTGAACTTGTTACTTATTTGTATACATTGTTCACAGGCTGTGTGAACTTGTTAATTATTTATAGACATTGTTCACAGGCTGTGTGAACTTGTTACTTATTTATAGACATTGTTCACAGGCTGTGTGAACTTGTTACTTATTTATAAACATTGTTCACAGGCTGTGGGAACTTGTTACTTATTTATAGACATTGTTCACAGGCTGTGCAAAATTGTCAATTATTTGTAGACATTGTTCACAGGCTGTGCGAAATTGTCAATTACTTGTAGACATTGTTCACAGACTGTGCGAAATTGTCAATTATTTTTGTACAATGTTTACAAGCTGTGTGAAATTGTTAATTATTTATCCTCAGGTCCTGACTTGTTTGTCGTAACTGATGAGTGCTGGTTATCTCTGACAAATAATTCACTTGTAATTACTGAAAATCGAGAAGTATTGATTCAACACAGGTAAAAAAGGAAACGTTTAGTGAAATGTTATTGGATATTCAGTGATATTTATCAGGAAAACTGTCGTTTGTGATTATAAACAAATGTTGAAATACGTTCATAACTTAGAGGTTGTGTGTAATCACTGTTGTAGTAATAAACACAAGTCTAGATTAATTTTCAATAATTGAAAGTGATTTTGGTAAATGCAATCCTTTTAGCCTTTGTTTCTTATCAGTGCTGCTACATTTTTAAGTCCAGTGGATGTGTAACTGTTAACCATGAAATTCCAGTTGTAAAAAATGTGTAATGTATATATTTATATAAAATGTGTAATGGATATATTTATATAAAATGTGTAATGGATATATTTATATAAAATGTGTAATGGATATATTTATATAAAATGTGTAATGGATATATTTATATAAAATGTGTAATGGATATATTTATATAAAATGCTGCCTTTTGTTTTTTTGAGAGTTCTTCTGTTAAAAGAATATTAGTTGGAATGGATTCATTTCTGTTGACCAGTCATCAGAATGAAGTTTAAAGTTGAGTTACAAAGTAATAAAATATTTCATTGAGGCTACAGTTTCAGAATGGTCGTACAAACTGTAAGGTTTCAACTCATCATCTTCAAGTCCAAACTGGTTGTATCATCTTGACATGATCTTTACTAGATGCAGAATGTTAATGGAGAAGCCTGTAATTAAATTGATTAAAAGTTCATCTTTCTTAAAATTTTTGTTTTTCTCTAATAGGTCAGTAGTAAAGTTTGTATAATAGGAAATACTTTTTGTTCATTTTTATATGAGGTATTTAATTTGTATACTAGTTTAACTTCAGTTGTGGCCTAAGGGGTAAACATAAATTATCATATTTAGAAGGGGAGGATTGGAGACTAAAATGATATGAAAAAGTGGGTAAATATGAGGGGGAGGATTAGAGACTAGAATGATATGGAGAAGTGGGTAAATATGAGGGGGAGGATTAGAGACTAGAATGATATGGAGAAGTGGGTAAATATGAGGGGGAGGATTAGAGACTAGAATAATATGGAGAAGTGGGTAAATATTACAGGGAGGATTGGAGACTAAAATGATATGGAGAAGTGGGTAAATATGAGGGGGAGGATTAGAGACTAGAATAATATGGAGAAGTGGGTAAATATTACAGGGAGGATTAGAGACTAGAATGATATGGAGAAGTGGGTAAATATGAGGGGGAGGATTAGAGACTAGAATAATATGGAGAAGTGGGTAAATATGAGGGGGAGGATTAGAGACTAGAATAATATGGAGAAGTGGGTAAATATTACAGGGAGGATTGGAGACTAAAATGACATGGAGAAGTGGGTAAATATTACGGGGAGGATTGGAGACCGGAATGATATGGAGAAGTGGGTAAATATGAGGGGGAGGATTAGAGGCTAGAATGATATGGAGAAGTAGGCTGGAAAAAAGAATGGTGGGCAGAATGATCCTTCTATTGAAGTAAAATGTGTGACTGGAATAACAGAGTTAGCGCTTCATTTGTAGAAAGTAAAAACAATTTATAATATAACGTGGCAACTTTAATGAATTTTTTTTTAAAATACTGAATACAATGTTTTAAATTGATTAAGTGATGCTGATTAAGGAAAATAATATATGTATGTGATGGGGGGTCATCTTTTGTGGGTATTGTTTATCTTGTACATATGTATGTGATGGGTAGTCATCTTTCGTGGACATTGTTTATCTTATATATCTATGTGATTGGGGAGTCATCTTTCGTGGGCATTGTTTATCTTGTACATATGTATGTGATGGGGGAGTCATCTTTCGTGGACATTGTTTATCTTGGATGATCATTCACATGAAGATAAACAAATGTTTAACAACCTTGATATGTACTGTATTGTATTTTTATCTTCATGTGTACCGTATTGTATTTTTATCTTCATGTGTACCTTATTGTATTTTTATCTTGATTTTAGTTGCCCCAAACATTTGAGTGTTGGTCTGTTGGGTGTTGAACATCATGGCTCGCGCAGTCCTGAGGAGTTGAGTTACCAACAGAGGTTTTTCTTTCACTTCACCCAGAGGTGGATTGGTCACAAGGTTTTTCTTCACTGCCATCTTGCTGTCTGTTCTGACAAAGCCAACAGTCCACTTGATGGTGTGAAACAGGTGAGATGTTTTAGTTTATATGAAGGGGAGGTTGTTACGTTTTACGTTTTTTCTTAATGCTACAAACACATTTCTCATGTTTGATTTCTTGTTAGACAAAATTGATTTTTTTTAACTAGGTCGTTTCAAAAATGGAGGTTCAGAAGTGTGGGAAGTTGAGAGATTAATTCCACTAATAGTGTGTATAATATAGTGCCACAATTGTATATTTTTTATGATGGGAATGCAAAATATTTCGAAGTTGATGAAATTTCTCAAACAGTAATTTCACAAGTAAAGTCAAGTTAGGTCATAAAAAAATTAATTCGTCATTTTTAAGAACTTGTAATAAAATATAAATTAACTAGATTGACACTTATATTTCAAGTTATTAACTATATAAATTCTGATAAAAACAAATAATAATAAAACATTTGTCAATAATAATAATAATGATCTAATATTTGATTCATCCCTGGTAAATTCACGATAAGTCTGAAGGCTTATGACACTAAAAACAGAATTTTGATACCAATGGTGTATCTTTGTACATAACAACAAAACAAACATCAGTGCTCTATTCTTGTAGTAACAATATTTTATCCATTATGTTTATATGTGGTATTGTAACATTGTTTGACACGTACGTCGTTTTCTTTATTGACTGCATTTCAGAAGCTTATAATGCTGTAATGTTGGTTTTAACATTCATGGTAGGCACTGGACATATAGCTCATTGTATACATTTATGTGCTGGATAACAAACAAAACAAAAACCTTTGAAGATGTTTCCTTTACAGAACTGCCACAAATTATATATTTTAAAGTTATTGTAAATGAAATCGGGAACAAAATATTCATTTTAATAGTGCATTGACCCAAAGGACTATTGTGTGGGAAATGATGCTAAGCAGGTTTCGGAAAGTCGGACGGAGCAACACTTCAGTGTGCAAGTCGAAGGTCCAATATATGTACTACCATCTCGGGAAACTCGAGGGAAAGACGCTAATGGTGAGTAAAGCTGTTTAAAGATTTGAAGAAAAGGCTTTTAGATAAAAAATTAATGAATAGTTAACCCTAAAATCACCAGTGGAGTCTATTTACATTTACTCTCAGACATGGGTATTTTTATTACATTTTTCTAAACTATTTACACAATTTTGTTGGTTATAGGGCACCTTGTAACATTTACTTTATATACACAAAAAATAACTACTGTTATCCACCCTAATTAGCATTTGGATTCCCTATATGAATTGTACACAAACCAATCAACAGTACAATTAATTACACTAATCAGTCTTGAGGTTTGCTGTGCATTGTAAATAGAAAATGAACATAATTTTTCTTAACTTTAACACAGAGTTTTATGACAGGCAAAAAATATTCAATGTATTGCATTACGTGAACCCCCACTGTTTCTGAACAGTGTACAAAAGGGTCTGTCAATTGAGGAATAAGGAAAAGCCACAATTACTGGAATGTTAAATTGTATTTTTCGTTGGAGGTAGTTTTCAATTCTCTTCAGGGACTCTATCAGACTGAAAGAGTAACTTGATAACAATGAGCTGTTTTTTCTGGAAGGTTAATAGTGAGTTTTTGGACTTAAAATGCTAAATTTCAGGGATTGATTTGCTTTAGCAGGTAATTCTTGTAGCTTTGTGTTGAAACAGCAACTTTTAATGCTCAAGACATAAAAAAGGTCAGTATTGCTACAGTGTCCAAATCAACTGGACAGCAGAATAACAAGCAAAGTTCCATCAGGAGGAGAGGGACCTTATGAAATATTATTTTGAATTATAAACCACTTAAAAACACATAACTAAAGTCATGAGATTTCATTGTTTTTCTCAAATATGTTACTCGTTGTAGAAACATTTTGATTACAGCAGAATGCTTGACCTATAAATATAAATGATTCATTTTTGCTGAAGAGAAGTGATGTTCTGTGTACCTCTCCAGCTCCTTTCCTGTTTAACTATCTTCCTGTGATGGATAAAAATCTCGATAGGATATCGCCAGTGGTCAAATCTGACATACGTGCAGGATCTTGTTCGAGCCACGTGATGATGGAGCTATCAACAGCTGCTGTTGTAGGAATTGCTTTTGCCTCTTTCCTTATTGGAGCTGGACTGGTGGTTGTTTTATGGTTTATACACTTGCATACAGGTACAAATTAGATTGTGTGTAGGTTCTACTATTAATTCTTTTATTAATAAGATTGCTATTAATATTATATTTAACGTACTGTTTGATTCTAAATAAATACATTTCTCATTATTATCACTCTCTGATGTCATATTTACAGGTTTTGGGTATTTTCGACTTCTAAGCCAGTGGTTTCAAATTTTTTCACACCTATGACTGGTAAAATCTTTGTATAAATGAGCTTATTGACCGTTAGATCTGTAGTGTCTTCTCAAAGTTTTAAAGTGAAAGTTGTGTGGTTTGTGGATTTGGCAGAGATATAGGAATGAAACAACACTTTCAACTGTTTCTAATTTGTATAAATTAGGCTTACATAAAAATCTGTGTGGATCAGTAGTTTGGAACCAGTTCGTTTTCATGACAAGACGTAGAAAGTTAGACCAGTTGAAATAAAATGCTAGTAATGGGTTTCTTAAAAATGGAAGATTGAGTGAAGTCACCAAGCTTAGAAGAAGTTTCAAGTTCCTCTTAAAAGAAAGGAAAAGGGAAAATGTTCAGAAATTACGTTAATAAGGCTCTGAAATGTTAACATTTCATTAACATAGTTAAGAACCTTCTATTAGTGAAGGTTTATGTTTGTGAGACCATGGGGTTGAGTACCCTCTTGCCCAACCTAAGTATGCCACTGATTTAACCAGATTCTTATTTTCTCCACCAATTTGAGATTTGAACATGTAGGAGCAAAGACTCATGATCATTCAGAGACTACCATGTATTACTTTATTCAGCCTTTGAAATATTAAGATAAAATTAGTTATAGAACTCAAACAAAAGTCAGACATTGAAAAGAATTCATAAAATTTAGATTTGAACAAAAAAGCTGAAAAATCATATAATCCACAAGCAAGTTTAGTAAGTAAAAAACAAAAATTCTTTTTGTATTTATATTGCCATAAAACCTTCAGGGTTAGCTGAACCTTGGCATAAAACCTTCATGGTTAGCTAAACCTTGGTTTAAGACCTTTAGGGTTAGCCAAACCTTGACATAAGACCTTTGTGGTTAGCTAATTTTAGCATATAACTTATGGGTCACTTTTTTTTACTAGTTCTTTAAATAGTGAGGTTGATCTCAAACTGGTAAATATTTTTTATTTCTTATATTTTGGTACAATCAACAAAAATTGATTCATACCATTGAAAGGAGTGGTTGTCTATTGAACTCTGCAAAATGTTTCATTTACATTAGTGAATGTCTAATGTGGTCATGATGAAGAAAATTCCAATCACTTCTCCAATGAACCAAAACAACATGAAAGATTAGGTACATGATTAAACTTGGTAATCAGACTTGTGTAATAATTACATTTTTAGCAGAAAAACCAAATCTAATTGAATTAAGGTTGTTAATTATTCAGCCATTGATAATAAGTTAAAAGTTTTGATTCATAAATCACATAAATCGTAATGTTCCTTTTTCTTTCAAATTATTTTTAATATGTTCATTTTGGTGTGTAAAAATAGATGTCTTGGTTAGTTCTAACATCGAATGAAAATCTTTCTTGTATGAACCTTAAATACTGTTTTTAGATTACCTCCAGCTTGAAGTATGAAATAAATTATAAATCAAGTAAAAACAACAACTGAAGTCTTAAGTGATTTTTATTGCAAATATTAGGCCTAATGGATTCCAGTATTTTCCCAGCTTTTGGTATATGAACTGTGATTCTGAAAACTGTTTCTCCTGTTATTAAATGTGGTAAAACAAGTGCATGAGAAGTAAAGTTGGGGTTGATAAACTCGATGATCAAAAGCAGACATAAAACTACTATTAGAATGGTATTTGGGATTCATGCTTTGTGTCTTTTGTAGATCCATCTCAAAGAACCCGAGCTCAGCAACAGAGGGATGTTCGCCATCGTCACCGTCATCACCACTCAGGCTGTGACCTGTCGGGGCACAGCGGAAGCTCGACCCCAAGCTCCCAAGCACCCATGACCGTGCATGCATGTGCGTAACTTCTGTACTGTAGCCCATTGTTTTGCTCAGTAGAAGGTGCTGCCCTCTTGGTGTACCTGAGTATACATCATTCTTTGATTTTCATATTATGGATGTATGTTATCAGAAACCTCATTTTTCCTTCAAGCTCAGTATCTTTTACTTAAAATTCTAAATGCATATCACTAGACTTAGGGGGGGGGAACCCATTTCTTTTCAATCTCAAGTTTCCATTTTTTACGTGACTAAACATTAATTTGAATATCTTTTATATTCCACATTTATCGAACAGTACCACACATTGTCTATCGTGTACTTGGATGAAATGTGTACAATTCATCATAATGTAGTAGTACCCATTCGAACAGTACCACACATTGTCTATCGTGTACTTGGATGAAATGTGTACAATTCATCATAATGTAGTAGTATCCATTCCAGATATGTTTCTTATTTTGTTTTTCATCAGGTTTTGTTACATAAATGTTGTATAATAAGGTGACATCTCGCGTATACTGAAGATTTAGAGTTATTTAATTTAGTTATATATATTATTGTCAAGTTTGTTAATATTTCTTTGAAGAATGCAGGTACTTTTCAGTAATATTTTGTAACTAGTTCTGACTGTGTTTTAGTTGTGGATACATCATAGTAATGTATAAAAGTCTCACAAAAGGTGGAAGGACAGTGATCACCAGTTTCTGTTTTCACATACCCTGGATAACTTACTAACCCTTTTCACAGATATGATGGTTGTGGGAAGCTAGGCATGATAACATCCAGTGATGACCACAGCTTTACCTTCAGTGCACAAAGTTGTTGAAAGTTTTTCATATAGAAGAAGAACAGGCTTATATTTTCTTTATCTCTTCCATATAATTATGTATATGTACACAATATAAACATTAAAACATTCAGTTATTTTATAGTAACTTTTGAGGAAATGTGAACAGAAATTGACTTGATAAAACAGGTAAATAATGCTCACTTTGCTTCCATGACATTTTTACTAAGTTAAAAATATTATCTGATCACAATGATAGCAAATTCTTTACTTTAAGACTCTGTAAGAATTGTTCATTTTCAAAAGGTTCATTTATTAGAATTAATTATAATAATATTACATCAAAGACTGTTCTCTTTCTCTGCATCAAATTAGACCCGGTATGCATATGACTATTTATTAGTGTATAATCACTGGGAGATTGTACCCTGTTTCACAGAATGTGACAGGAGTGTTCTAAACTGTTTCACATTGCAGTACTTGACTTGAATGTTTGGTTTTAACTTGTTTCACATTGTATAATTTGAACTTCAGTATGTGATTTTGGCTTTTATTTCACAGTGCAGAGTATGGCATTGATAAGTGTATAATTCATTTCACAGTGCAGAGTATGACATTGATTAGTGTATAATTCATTTCACAGTGCAGAGTATGACATTGATAAGTGTATAATGCATTTCACAGTAGAGAGTATGACATTGATAAGGGTATAATTTATTTCACAGTGCAGAGTATGACATTGATAAGTGTATAATTCATTTCACAGTGCAGAGTATGACATTGATTAGTGTATAATTCATTTCACAGTGCAGAGTATGACATTGATAAGGGTATAATTCATTTCACAGTGCAGAGTATGACATTGATAAGGGTATAATTCATTTCACAGTGCAGAGTATGACATTGATAAGTGTATAATTCATTTCACAGTGCAGAGTATGACATTGATAAGTGTAAAACTCATTTCACAGTAGAGAGTATGACATTGATAAGTGTATAATTCATTTCACAGTGCAGAGTATGACATTGATAAGTGTAAAACTCATTTCACAGTAGAGAGTATGACATTGATAAGTGTATAGTTCATTTCACAGTACAGAGTATGACATTGATAAGTGTATAATTCATTTCACAGTAGAGAGTATGACATTGATAAGTGTATAATGCATTTCACAGTAGAGAGTATGACATTGATAAGGGTATAATTCATTTCACAGTGCAGAGTATGACATTGATAAGTGTATAATTCATTTCACAGTGCAGAGTATGACATTGATAAGTGTAAAACTCATTTCACAGTAGAGAGTATGACATTGATAAGTGTATAATTCATTTCACAGTGCAGAGTATGACATTGATAAGTGTAAAACTCATTTCACAGTAGAGAGTATGACATTGATAAGTGTATAGTTCATTTCACAGTACAGAGTATGACATTGATAAGTGTATAATTCATTTCACAGTAGAGAGTATGACATTGATAAGTGTATAATTCATTTCACAGTAGAGAGTATGACATTGATAAGTGTATAGTTCATTTCACAGTACAGAGTATGACATTGATAAGTGTATAATTCATTTCACAGTGCAGAGTATGACATTGATAAGTGTATAGTTCATTTCACAGTACAGAGTATGACATTAATAAGTGTAAAACTCATTTCACAGTGCAGAGTATGACATTGATAAGTGTATAATGCATTTCACAGTAGAGAGTATGACATTGATAAGGGTATAATTCATTTCACAGTGCAGAGTATGACATTGATAAGTGTATAATTCATTTCACAGTGCAGAGTATGACATTGATAAGTGTAAAACTCATTTCACAGTAGAGAGTATGACATTGATAAGTGTAAAACTCATTTCACAGTAGAGAGTATGACATTGATAAGTGTATAATTCATTTCACAGTAGAGAGTATGACATTGATAAGTGTATAGTTCATTTCACAGTAGAGAGTATGACATTGATAAGTGTACAATTCATTTCACAGTAGAGAGTATGACATTGATAAGTGTACAATTCATTTCACAGTAGAGAGTATGACATTGATAAGTGTACAATTCATTTCACAGTAGAGAGTATGACATTGATAAGTGTATAATTCATTTCACAGTACAGAGTATGACATTGATAAGTGTATAGTTCATTTCACAGTAGAGAGTATGACATTGATAAGTGTACAATTCATTTCACAGTAGAGAGTATGACATTGATAAGTGTACAATTCATTTCACAGTAGAGAGTATGACATTGATAAGTGTATAATTCATTTCACAGTACAGAGTATGACATTGATAAGTGTATAAATCATTTCACAGTAGAGAGTATGACATTGATAAGGGTATAATTCATTTCACAGTAGAGAGTATGACATTGATAAGGGTATAATTCATTTCACAGTGCAGAGTATGACATTGATAAGTGTATAAATCATTTCACAGTAGAGAGTATGACATTGATAAGTGTATAATTCATTTCACAGTGCAGAGTATGACATTGATAAGTGTACAATTCATTTCACAGTGCAGAGTATGACATTGATAAGTGTACAATTCATTTCACAGTGCAGAGTATGACATTGATAAGTGTATAATTCATTTCACAGTGCAGAGTATGACATTGATAAGTGTACAATTCATTTCACAGTGCAGAGTATGACATTGATAAGTGTACAATTCATTTCACAGTGCAGAGTATGACATTGATAAGTGTATAATTCATTTCACAGTGCAGAGTATGACATTGATAAGTGTATAATTCATTTCACAGTAGAGAGTATGACATTGATAAGGGTATAATTCATTTCACAGTGCAGAGTATGGCATTGATAAGTGTATAATTCATTTCACAGTGCAGAGTATGACATTGATAAGTGTATAATTCATTTCACAGTGCAGAGTATGACATTGATAAGGGTATAATTCATTTCACAGTGCAGAGTATGACATTGATAAGGGTATAATTCATTTCACAGTGCAGAGTATGACCTCAGTAATGTACAATTCATGTTTCAGAATGTATAATATGACCTCATTTATTTATAACTCATTTCAAAATATAGAATATGATTTAGTGAATGTAAAACTCATGTTTCACAGTCTAGAATATGATATAGTGAATGTATATCTCATGTTTCACAGTCTAGAATATGATTTAGTGAATGTATAACTCATGCTTCACAGTCTAGAATATGATTTAGTGAATGTATAACTCATGTTTCTCAGTCTAGAATATGATTTAGTGAATGTATAACTCATGTTTCACAGTCTAGAATATGATACAGTGAATGTATAACTCATGTTTCACAGTCTAGAATATGATATAGTGAATGTATATCTCATGTTTCACAGTCTAGAATATGATATAGTGAATGTATAACTCATGTTTCACAGTCTAGAATATGATTTAGTGAATGTATAACTCATGTTTCACAGTCTAGAATATGATATAGTGAATGTATAACTCATGTTTCACAGTCTAGAATATGATACAGTGAATGTATAACTCATGTTTCACAGTCTAGAATATGATACAGTGAATGTATAACTCATGTTTCACAGTCTAGAATATGGTACAGTGAATGTATAACTCATGCTTCACAGTCTAGAATATGATTTAGTGAATGTATAACTCATGTTTCACAGTCTAGAATATGATTTAGTGAATGTATAACTCATGTTTCACAGTCTAGAATATGATTTAGTGAATGTATAACTCATGTTTCACAGTCTAGAATATGATACAGTGAATGTATAACTCATGTTTCACAGTCTAGAATATGATACAGTGAATGTATAACTCATGTTTCACAGTCTAGAATATGATACAGTGAATGTATAACTCATGTTTCACAGTCTAGAATATGATTTAGTGAATGTATAACTCATGTTTCACAGTCTAGAATATGATTTAGTGAATGTATAACTCATGTTTCACAGTCTAGAATATGATTTAGTGAATGTATAACTCATGTTTCACAGTCTAGAATATGATTTAGTGAATGTATAACTCATGTTTCACAGTCTAGAATATGATTTAGTGAATGTATAACTCATGTTTCACAGTCTAGAATATGATACAGTGAATGTATAACTCATGTTTCACAGTCTAGAATATGATACAGTGAATGTATAACTCATGTTTCACAGTCTAGAATATGATACAGTGAATGTATAACTCATGTTTCACAGTCTAGAATATGATACAGTGAATGTATAACTCATGTTTCACAGTCTAGAATATGATTTAGTGAATGTATAACTCATGTTTCACAGTCTAGAATATGATTTAGTGAATGTATAACTCATGTTTCACAGTCTAGAATATGATACAGTGAATGTATAACTCATGTTTCACAGTCTAGAATATGATTTAGTGAATGTATAACTTATGCTTCCCAATGTAATATATGGCTTAGTACATAAGTGATTTTGACATCCTTGAACTATTATTATTAATGTAATTTTTACTACAACAATACCAAGTGATTCTGTGTACAAACATTACACCATGTTTTGCAAAGATACTTAAGATCACGTTACAAATTTTCTGTGTTGGAAATTGATAAAGATTCATTTTTCATACTTTTGCAATGGTTATTATTCTATAGAATATTTTGGTAAGTTTAGCTGATTGTTTAGTGTTAAAATGTGTCTTTTACTACCAGGTGTTAACAGTGATTCGACGAGATGTTACACAAAACAAAACACAAATTAGTTATTGGAATTGCTTAACAATCATTGTCATTTGAATTGTTAAAATGAAGACAGTATGCAAATATCACTAAAAAAATCTTCCACACAATAAAAGGTATCACATGACACTTGGCAACAGTCTACCATTTGATGAAATTGTACTGTTCATCTGTAACTTACTAGAATGCTGTTGTCCATCTTTTTTATATATATACAATTCAGTAGGTAAACACAGTAACACTACAAACATACTTACAGTTCAGTAGATAAACACAGTGACTTGTTCAGTTCAGTAGATAAATACAGTGACTTCAAACATACATGCAGTTAAGTAGATAAACAATGACATATACAGTTCAGTGGATAAATAAAGTAACTCCACAAACATATACAGTTCAATAGATTAAAACAATTACTTTCTACAAATAAATATATATATACACTTCAGTAGGTAAACACAGTGACTACAAACATATGTACAGTTTTGTAGATGAACACAGTGACTCTACAAACATATATACAGTTCAGTAGGTAAACACTGACTCTAGAAACATGTATACAGTTCAGTAGGTAAACACTGACTCTAGAAACATGTATACAGTTCAGTAGATACACACTGACTCTAGAAACATGTATACAGTTCACTAGATAAACACAGTGACTCTAGAAACGTATACAGTTCAGTATATAAACACAGTGACTCTAGAAACATGTATACAGTTCAGTAGATAAACACAGTGACTCTAGAAACGTGTATACAGTTCAGCAGATAAACACAGTGACTCTAGAAACGTGTATACAGTTCAGTAGATAAACACAGTGACTCTAGAAACGTGTATACAGTTCAGCAGATAAACACAGTGACTCTAAAAACGTGTATACAGTTCAGTAGATAAACACAGTGACTCTAAAAACGTGTATACAGTTCAGTAGATAAACACAGTGACTCTAAAAACGTGTATACAGTTCAGTAGATAAACACAGTGACTCTAGAAACGTGTATACAGTTTAGTAGATAAACACAGTGACTCTAGAAACGTGTATACAGTTTAGTAGATAAACACAGTGACTCTAGAAACGTGTATACAGTTTAGTAGATAAACACTGTGACTCTAGAAACGTGTATACAGTTCAGTAGATAAACACAGTGACTCTAGAAACGTGTATACAGTTCAGCAGATAAACACAGTGACTCTAGAAACGTGTATACAGTTCAGCAGATATACACAATCATTACATATGTAAAACCTAACTCATATAGTAGAATTTAATGAGTGTATACCCACACATACACCTAATGGTTATAATAACATTATTGACATATAAAAACATACTGGGCTATTTGTACAGTTTGACATTTATCATAATAATAAAGTTTTTAATTGTTTATTTTCAGTATCTTTATAACTTTGTTTACTCTAACAACATTTATTTGATCTTACTGAGAAAATATTCAAGTCACAATAAGTTAACACATATCATTTTAGTTGTTTTTATTTAAGTAAAGAGTATTGTCTAAAAATAAGCCTTTGGTTTTGTACGTGAGACAGATTGGAGGCTTTGTGTCTCGGTTTCTTGGAAAGTCAAAATGGTGGACCTCTATCATAACTTATTCTTGCTTAAAATGTAGAAGTTATTTTTGTATGTTTAGCTTTATGCTGTGATTGTTTTCAATTTGTGTGATGTGCATTGATTTAGTGTTATTAAATCAAGTTTGTAGATTTAATTGGGTCTAAAGTGTACAGAGTTTAAGAAAGGAGTGTAGAAACACGACATGATGTTGGATTACTTGTGTCAGACAAAATTGATGAAGTTTAAAACATAGCAGCATTTTAAATGTTTTCTGATTATGTTTTTTTTATAACAGAAAAACAATAATTTAGATATATACATACTGTCTGTGTGTCAGGTGAGACCTTTAGGTGTATACCTACCGTCTGTGTGTCAGGTGAGACCTTTAGGTGTATACCTACCGTCTGTGTGTCAGGTGAGACCTTTAGGTGTATACCTACCGTCTGTGTGTCAGGTGAGACCTTTAGGTGTATACCTACCGTCTGTGTGTCAGGTGAGACCTTTAGGTGTATACCTACCGTCTGTGTGTCAGGTGAGACCTTTAGATGTATTCCTACTGTCTGTGTGTCATGTGAGACCTTTAGATGTATACATACTGTCTGTGTGTCAGGTGAGACCTTTAGATGTAAAGCATCACTTTCAAACCCATTCATAAACAGATCACACAACAGAGAAGGTAATGGAGAACTAATAGCTGAGTTTTGATGAGAAGAAACCCACCTGAAATAAAAGTGTATCTCGGAACGGCTGATGTGAGTATTAACATGTAATGATAAGCAGAGAACAATGTGTTAACACATACTGATGAGCAGAGAACAATGTGTTAACACGTACTGATGAGCAGAGAACAATGTGTTAACACGTACTGATGAGCAGAGAACAATGTGTTAACACGTACTGATGAGCAGAGAACAATGTGTTAACACGTACTGATAAGCAGAGAACAATGTGTTAACACGTACTGATAAACAGAGAACAATGTGTTAACACGTACTGATAAGCAGAGAACAATGTGTTAATACTCATACTAGCAGTTCTAAGACACATTTTTAGACTTTATATCTGTTAATAGATCTTATGAATTTTTAACACAAGTTCTATGAAGTTTGTTCTTTCTGAAATTGTAACGACTTATGCTTTGTTTACACGTAGTTTGTCATCAAAACAACTGATGGCTGTGTCAATAGATACTTTTGTGAATAATTATATCAAAATATACAGTCTCATGATTAGTATTTAAACTCAACTTACGTATACGTTCAACAAATTCTATGGAATGTTTAATGATATAATTGTTTTTACCACTCATGAAAGAAAACTTGTGTTTAAAGTCCAGCTGTGTTGTGGAAGGATGATAAGTCTTTGGGAATCTCCTATTATGCGAACTTTTGGTAAATCATGAATATTTGGAATTACAGAATAACTCGGAATCAACCAAGGCTGTACAAGCTCAATTCCACCAGAGAGGTTATGTTTTAACCTTTCATTATTTAGTAACTTCAACATTCTTTGTATAACACTATTCATTTTCGATAATTCTTTTATCACCTTTACAATATCCAAATTATTTCGTGACTCTAACACTTGTACATTTTAATTTTTCTATAAATTAACATTAAAATTGTATATTAACCCTATACATTTAGCTTTAACAGTTATTGAAACCTTGTTCTTCTTCTATAATGGAGTCTTCTTGAGAAAACATGTGCTTATATAACAGACGATAACTGTTGTGCATGTTCCTGAAGACGTTACTGCTTGTCACTATACAGAACTTTTTATTTCTATGTCTTTAGAAATTCCGTGACTTCAAAACATGTTTATGTGTGTGTGCCTAACATTGATTTAAATTTTCAGTGTAGGCTACTGAAATATGACCCCTTTATAACACTTATAAAAATATAGAACAAAATGTTCTTAGCACTTATCATGATGTTATGTAAGCTATGTGACGAGAAAACAAAATACACCTCAAAAGCTGGGTGTGGATATTTTAAACAGACATACCAGAGCTGTCTTCATGGATACTTGCACTAAACTCCAAAATTGGGTGTCAAAACACCAAAGTTGTAGTAACTTGAAAAGATCCTGTTGTTATGTGAATAGACGTATTGTGATGGGAATAAGCTGAACCAGTCATGGAACTAACAGAAATAGATACCTTATGAAAGTAAGGTAAACAGATAGGACGGCTTAACTTTCTTTACTGTCCCATCAGACAGTAGATGTTAAACAAGTTTTGTTACATGTAATTTGTTTCCCAACCATTAAACTACAAAAAATAATGGAACAGTAGTGACAACTTTTATGATTTATATGAAACATGAGTTATGGATTGCTACTGTATCATGTCAGTAAAACACAAGTTATGTATGGATCACTATAGTGCTATGTCGATATAATTCATCTTCCAGTAAGTTTTAATTAACTTTGTAATTCTCCCCTCACATTCTTTTTCTTGTTTATTAAAGCATAAAATGAGTGCAAGAATTTTTTTTTCCAGAGTTTAAATCAGTCAGGCACATGCAAGCTAGTCATGTTAGACTTATCCCTTAAGTATATCATCCCATGACAAGACTGGTTGTTTTCCATTCCTTAATTGAAAAAAATCCAATTAGGTTAAATGTTTTGGTTGTGTTCACAAACATGTTGCTTGTAACCCAAAAAGTAATTCATAAAAGCTCTTATTTTGTTATGTTAGCTGTTTGTACAGGGTGGCCCGTAAGTCCCTACCCATCCATATATCTTGTGTATCTGTCCCTCATTCTTGCTGCATATTATGTGACGCCATGTTCTGCGAGACATTTTCCTCAACATAGCAGGGGTTATTGTTCCAAATGCCACAGTCACAGCTGCCTTCAACTCATCATTAGTATTATAACGTTGTTTATAATAACATATTGTTGGGTAGAGAGTTACGGGCCACCCTGTATATTGTCGTACGTGAATTCTCATTAGACATTGAGTGTTTACTCTCTATCAAAGTACTGTACTGTACTCTCAGATTGAGGGACTTATAAGCATGTTGTATATTTTTAAAAATCAGAACTTGAGAACACCTTTTATAGAGTTCCATTATTCTGAATAATCTTGTATCTTATTATATACTGTCTGTAAATTCCTAAGTATGTAAAAGATGTTAACTGTGGGAACGTTCATATTGTTTTTAATGTATAAAAACAAACGGCGATGCTATGTCAGTGTTACATAACATTTTTATGTCTTATTTATATAGGTTTATAGCAATTTCTTTCACTAGTGCCAATTACTAAAGTTTGTACATAAGTCACAACTGAAAGCACTGTGGGGTTTATTGAAGGATACAATGTCTACTTGTTCATTATCTTGAACCTCCAGTGACTGATGTATATTTGAAGGCTTGCTTTGAAGCTGGGTTTTGATGGGCACAAAACATCTGGGTCATTGTGTAGTTTCATTCTTAACTACAAACAATCCATCTCACGTTTCTAGGATACAAAGTACAAATAATTTTTCCAGTCGGTCTTGCTTCTATTTAGCCGAACTAAGTCACAGGGTAAACACAAAGATTAACCATTCCATCCATTTCTGAAGCAACCTACACAATTCTTGAAGTAGTGACCTATCTAACCCAAGCAACTGGTGACAAAGGTGATGGCCCAAATAAGTTTACCCTAAAAAAAAAAGTTTTAAATTTAAGTTTTTCATATCACAAAAAATGCAAGATTGTAGAAAACTAAATGGAATTCCAGTAAATGTTTGAGGTGCTCTAAACTAGGATTAAATTTTGGTATTGTCAGTTTCACATTGTATATTTGTAGTAAAATAGTATTAAGTGTTGTGTGAAATAATGTGGTGGTAATGTCTTAGATAATTGTGTAATTGGTTTTGTCAGCTATTCAGTGTAAGTAAATGTTATTGTACATCATTAAGGTTCTAATAATATTTTTCATAACTTCCAATGAGTTTTCTGTATAACTGGATTTTTTTTGTTCATGTATAAATTGTGGACATTATCTTTGGTGTTACTACATCAACTGGTCTGTAAAATTGTAGCCGTTAGTTTAAAAGTCAGTTTTAGTTCATCATCATACGTTTCAGACCGTAACGCGTCTTTAGACGAGTGTCATAACTTCCCGAAAGCCCATGTATTTATAAATATAATTTATTTAAATTTTATGTAGTGACAAACAAAAGTTGAATTATTTATTTGAATAATATTTATTATAATTCTGTATGATACAGTGTTAATTATTATAGGAACTGGTACATAGGTGGAGAAGTTAGATGTTTGTATGGTTTTTATGCAACTGATGTATAAATCTGCTTCCTGATCACAGAATTCCATTCCTGTGCTTAAACATTCAGTAATTTTAAATAAAGTACAGTTTGGTATTTGCTCAATTTCCACTTTATGCAAGATATGTAGTAAGGAACTATTATGAGTAAACAAGTAATCCATTTTAAGTTTTATTTAGTAAAATAAAACAATTATTGCAGTAATAACTAATTTTACTTGTTTAGTTCATTATCTCTTGCTATCACAACTGTAAGTATGTTAATTTATACAATAAAGTTTACTTCAGGAATTAGTTATTTAAATACCTTTAAGTTTTATTTAAATTTGTAGGTCAGTTTAATACATATATACACACACAACATCCATGGTAAAAACTTCTCCATAAATAGAAGAATACAAGAAGTCAATTTATTAAAATTGTAAAATGGAATGAAACACAATCAGTGTGAACAGAACACTCAGTATTTCTGTTCACTTGTATATAACATTCAATATAGAAAATTACCTTGTGCAAACAAGATATTGGTTTGATAATCACGTCACGTACAGTTATTTTGAAAAAACAAATCCTGTTAATTAAATTTACATTTTTGGATAAGTCTTCAGTTGTTACAAACACTCATTGATATAAGATTTATTTTTTAATTCAGTTATAACATGTTCACAATGCTTTCTGAAGTTTGTTGAAACCACATCTCCAAAGAAATTAAAAAATATATACTTTTTCCTGTTCTTAAACTTTGGACATGTCAGATGGTTTCAGTTTCTATAAACTCATTAAATAGTAAAGATCCCAATAAACTATACGTATGAAAGTTTAATATACACATTAAAAAAAAAACCAAAAAAAAAAACACGGATAGAAACGAAGTTATTTATAAAATTGAGTTTTAGAACAAATGGAATCCCAGAATGTGCAACAATTAAAAGAAATGTCTAATATTAACCATGTAAAATATCCATAGTTAAGACCCACTGAAAAAATAAATGTGGTTGGGTTGAGGTATTTCACCTTAGATGCTACAATCAAATTCTGTACGTAACACTTAGTCTGTTAAAATTTCTGTGTAGTTCGTTGAACTTGTGTACAATATCCTACACCTCTTTCCAAAAGAGCTTTCTCAAAGTTGAAGCATTTTCATGAGTTTCAAAACAAGCTTGTCTGGAAAACAAACCGTGCAATGTGCATTTATAATCACAAAAGTTAGTTTGTACGCTGGTCAGGTGTGGTCATCAGATACTCATGAAACCACTTCTCACAAGTACTCGAGTTTAGGGTCATTCTTTAATATTATTACTGCTTTTCATGGATTCAGCTGGACCTTAAAGTAACATAACCAGCTTTATTTTAGTGACAATGTCTGAATTCAACACAAAGTATCTATATACTGTATTTTGATATTCAAAATTTTCAGTATATTCCTACCAAATTAATACAAATATATTTGTAAGGTTACGGTAATTATAAGGTTAAAAAGAAAACTGAATTTTGTACAAACTGTAGCTTTTCTGTAAAACAGATACCAAAACGAAATTCCTGAAGAATGATCGAATAAAAGATTAGATGTAATAAATATTTCACCCACTTTCTTACACCATGAATACTATTTTAATATTAAAAACTAACTTTACTCAATTTAAACACTAGAGGGCGCATGAGTTTCAAAGTAAGCATGCGCAAGGGCAGCATCAGCAGATATTCTAATGAATGGGTCAGGATCCATCATTGATTCTAAAAGTTCATAGGCACTTTCAGGAAAGGTCGTTTCTCTACCCAAACTGTCAAAGCCTCTTAACTGCTTACACAAAATGTTCAGCTTTAAGGATGGCTTTTGACAACTCATGGTCACTTTTTTACCTAGAAAAGAATAGACAACTAGTCTGTAATTAAAAGATTAACGTAGCAAAGTGTTGTTATACACCTTAAAACTTTCACTTCTAATACATATGCTGTTACTTTGAGGAATACAAAACTTGTAGCTACTACAGATGATTTAATGTTATATCTATTTTGTTGTTCGTTCAGCGAATTACAAATAAAATGAAAAAAAATCAGTTACTGGACACAGCAAATAACTTGTGATATTTAATATCACTGGGACAACAGTACCTAACTTTTGAGCTGATTCTTGAAGCCGGGTGGTTCCAACAACTGTTGCGATTTCTGCTAGGGAGGTTAAATCATCCGTGGCTCGAAAAAAGGGGTAACGTCCACTTAAGAGAGACAGAAAAATTACCCCAGCTGACCACACGTCAATGGCTGTAAAATATTGAAGAATTGCACTGAGATGATTGCAAGGCTTAACAACAGAAAACTAGGGGGCACTTGTCTAATAATAATAAAGGTCATGGTACTTGTAATTAATTTCAAATAGTTATCCAAGTGACCTTTTTAAGTCTGTTAAATTACCCAGAAAAGCTGATAAGGATTCACCGTGTTCACAAATAGAGTAAAGATTTGCGATTTTTTTCAGTCTTTGGATATACAATGTTTCAGTTTCAACTGCTTGGTATAAACATAGATATGTTCACAACTAACAGTCTTATAATTACCTGTAGTTTGTGCTTTATATTTTAGTAACACTTCAGGAGCTCTAAATCCAGGAGTGCCAGCCCTTGGAGCAACTTCTTGTGACCTAATGCACAAAAACAGATATACTGATATGATCTTGTAACATTCAACAGATTTTATAATTAACAAAACTTGCATAATTTAAAAAAAACTTAAATTTTTCATCGAAAGAAAAAAAACATTTCAAAGACTTGATTTTTGACCCTGTAAGCTACATAAGCAATGGTTCATGCTTTAAGTACAACTTTAGTTGTATCTTCCTGAAATGACAAACCTGATTAGTTTGGGTTAGTTTTAGTCATGAAACATTTGAAGCCACAGTATACATTTAAAACTGATTGTGTTATAACAATAACGGAAATGTCTCTGACAATTCAAGATATCCACAATTGTTATAATACTAACTTTGATGCAGAAAGTAGTTAAAAAGGAAAAAGTTAATAGTCAAACAACAGGCGAGACAGATTGACATTATTACAAAATTAAACAGCTTCTGGTCAGAACAAGCTAAGTATTTAGAGCAAAACTATAAACCAACTTGGACATTGGTATAGCTAATTAGGTATACCTTTCTTACATTTCTACTTGTATAGGAATCCAATGTTTCAGGAATTTGGTACCTGGTAAAACCAATTATATCTCATGAAGTTGAGCCAACTTAGGAGATTTAGGTTAGTCCTAGCTAGGACTTCTAAACTAATGACATAAAACAGTCTTCATAAACGTATAATGATAAATGACAAGTTATAACAATTGTCATAAATGAATGCAATAATAAATAAAGTAGCATCCTGGCACTTACAAACTGGAAATCACAGTTAGTTTTATTCTGAGAAAACAGGTACAAAGTAGCTCTCTCAAGTCTCGGACAAACGCACAAGTTACGAGAGAGTAATTATGTAACAAAATCCATAAATCTTCTGCCCACAGTTTAATCTCCATGACAGATATTAAAGTTTAAGGTCAGAACTAAAATCCTTGAGAAGGATAACCAGAGAATTGTGCGACTGGCCAAAAAAACTGTCCATATTTAAATATTCCTTTCAGAAGGTGGGCAGGTACTTAGTGACTAGTATAATAAAACACTCTTCACAAATTATACCAAGTAGAGCATCTGAGTCAAGAAATTAAGTTTTACTAGAACTGTTAGTAATTATTGTTACAAAAATCAAACATCGTTGGAAGAATACAGGTTTCCCAACAGTCTGCTGCCGTCAAAGTTTAAAATAAAAGGCTATATATAACAAATTACAGGATATTTTTAGCAAAATCTCTCTTATGTGTGGGCCGTATTATAATCAGTGAAGTTTTATAGACCAAACACCCTTCTTTTTTACACCTTATACCAAACAACTTAGGACAGTTATTCCTCTTTAATGGTTACGAATCACTCAGAGTTCCCTTACACACAGGTCTCTGAAGAAGTCACTTGGGAGTTCCACTGAAATCATCGATGTATGGATTTACAAGTGAGGTGTACAATTTATGTAGTTTTTGCACGTGTGCCACTGAACACAGAGTATCTGCCTCAAGGCACATGTATGGTTTTTATAAGTTTAATTGTAAACAGAAAATTTTATTTCTTTAAAAATAATTTTAATACCACAAAGTATTAACAAACAGGATATTGTAGACTCTTGAGTAACCATGTATGTTTTAAAGGTCAAGTTCTTGATAAACATGTTTCATACGTTTGCTTGCAACAAGACAAAGACGACTCCAGCAAGTAGGATAGTTTATTTTTTTTGTTACATTATACAACTTGAACTGAAAGACCTAGAGAGGGGTGTAATTATACTGCTGGGAAGCTGTGTAAAGTTGCTTGAGACAGTTTTGGGTTTGTTGCGAATTAGACAGAGTTAACATACTTTTCAATGCCAACCTATTTTCATATTTAACATTCAACTCCCCTCACCAAATGAAACACTCTGGAAATGTCACCAACACAGAGACCCTGGTTAAGGTTTAAGTTATGAAAAGTCAGTAAAACTGCAAGGACCTCCAAGCACTTTAGTGTTTTAAACCTTATTTCGAGTCAAAATGTGCTGAAAATCTGACATACCTACTTAAACAGATGTTACAAACCTGTGGCTTTCCGAAGCAACCACAGGTCTGTTTCTGTGCGTTGCTACTGATGTGACCACCACTAAGTCGGACATGGTTGCCTTCTAACTTTACCATCCGTGGCTCATTTTTTGTAGGTTGTATTTCAGTCACAGTGTGGGGATTTTTCCTCGTTAATTGTAGATGAGTTTCTTTTGGAGCCGGACCCAAATTATCAAGACGTTTCAAAGGTGTTGCAGAATGACTTGAGACTAGGGAGCCTTGGTGTCTTATGGCATCAGACGATTCACAAAATCCTTTCTTGTTACGATGAATATTAGAAACAATTATCTAAAAAATAACAAGATTACATATTAAAAAAATTCCAGAATACATGTATTAGAGAAAGATACTCTTCACTATACCGAAAAAATGAGCAGAAAAATATTGCTTGTTCCAAAAGTAACCCTTGAAAAGCTTTCAACTTTTGTTAAGTTTTAAACTGAGTGTCAAATTAACTTTTCATTAGTACCTCATTCTCTTGGTTGACACTTCTTGGTCTCTTCCTGGGTGTCATTGTACGTTGGGAAAACACTTTTGGGTGGTCTTTGCTTTTTATTTTGGATTTGTCAGGAGTTCCGTGGGAATTTCTATTACTCAGTTCTTCACACTGAGCCACTTTAGTTTTCTCTTGAGATTTCATCTCTTTCATGAACTGAGCAAGTCCAAAATCAACTAAAGCATACCTGAAGGTAAGAATGTAGTACTGGTCAGTTACACAGTTCATCACATCAGTGTAAATAACAAAACATCAGTGAAGAACAAACGATAGCAAATACTTTGAACTTTAAACATGAACCAGCAATGTAGACATTTCACAAACAAATGTTCGATATATTTTAATATATTAAACATCATTATGAAATTAGATAAAATAAGCTATGAAGTTTAAAACGTGACATTCATAAATTATACAAATATACTTT
>NC_134834.1:10872810-10985214 GCF_004210375.1 Tachypleus tridentatus
AAAAATAAAGTACAGTTTGGTATTTGCTCAATTTCCACTTTATGCAAGATATGTAGTAAGGAACTATTATGAGTAAACAAGTAATCCATTTTAAGTTTTATTTAGTAAAATAAAACAATTATTACAGTAATAACTAATTTTACTTGTTTAGTTCATTATCTCTTGCTATCACAACTGTAAGTATGTTAATTTATACAATAAAGTTTACTTCAGGAATTGGTTATTTAAATACCTTTAAGTTTTATTTAAATTTGTAGGTTAATACATAATACATATATACACACACAACATCCATGGTAAAACTTCTCCATAAATAGAAGAATACAAGAAGTCAATTTATTAACATTGTAAAGTGGAATGAAACACAATCAGTGTGAACAGAACACTCAGTATTTCTGTTCACTTGTATATAACATTCAATATAGAAAATTACCTTGTGCAAACAAGATATTGGTTTGATAATCACGTCATGGACAGTTATTTTGAAAAAACAAATCCTGTTAATTAAATTTACATTTTTGGATAAGTCTTCAGTTGTTACAAACACTCATTGATATAAGATTTATTTTTTAATTCAGTTATAACATGTTCACAATGCTTTCTGAAGTTTGTTGAAACCACATCTCCAAAGAAATTAAAAAATATATACTTTTTCCTGTTCTTAAACTTTGGACATGTCAGATGGTTTCAGTTTCTATAAACTCATTAAATAGTAAAGATCCCAATAAACTATACGTATGAAAGTTTAATATACACATTAAAAAAAAAAACAAAAAAAAAAACACGGATAGAAACGAAGTTATTTATAAAATTGAGTTTTAGAACAAATGGAATCCCAGAATGTGCAACAATTAAAAGAAATGTCTAATATTAACCATGTAAAATATCCATAGTTAAGACCCACTGAAAAAATAAATGTGGTTGGGTTGAGGTATTTCACCTTAGATGCTACAATCAAACTCTGTACGTAACACTTAGTCTGTTAAAATTTCTGTGTAGTTCGTTGAACTTGTGTACAATATCCTACACCTCTTTCCAAAAGAGCTTTCTCAAAGTTGAAGCATTTTCATGAGTTTCAAAACAAGCTTGTCTGGAAAACAAACCGTGCAATGTGCATTTATAATCACAAAAGTTAGTTTGTCATGCGCTGGTCAGGTGTGGTCATCAGATACTCATGAAACCACTTCTCACAAGTACTGAGTTTAGGGTCATTCTTTAATATTATTACTGCTTTTCATGGATTCAGCTGGACCTTAAAGTAACATAACCAGCTTTATTTTAGTGACAATGTCTGAATTCAACACAAAGTATCTATATACTGTATTTTGATATTCAAAATTTTCAGTATATTCCTACCAAATTAATACAAATATATTTGTAAGGTTACGGTAATTATAAGGTTAAAAAGAAAACTGAATTTTGTACAAACTGTAGCTTTTCTGTAAAACAGATACCAAAACGAAATTCCTGAAGAATGATCGAATAAAAGATTAGATGTAA
Organism: Tachypleus tridentatus; assembly: GCF_004210375.1. Classification (NCBI taxonomy): domain Eukaryota; kingdom Metazoa; phylum Arthropoda; class Merostomata; order Xiphosura; family Limulidae; genus Tachypleus; species Tachypleus tridentatus. Next base: position 10,874,311 of record NC_134834.1, read on the forward strand.
TAAATATTTCACCCACTTTCTTACACCATGAATACTATTTTAATATTAAAAACTAACTTTACTCAATTTAAACACTAGAGGGCGCATGAGTTTCAAAGTAAGCATGCGCAAGGGCAGCATCAGCAGATATTCTAATGAATGGGTCAGGATCCATCATTGATTCTAAAGTTCATAGGCACTTTCAGGAAAGGTCGTTTCTCTACCCAAACTGTCAAAGCCTCTTAACTGCTTACACAAAATGTTCAGCTTTAAGGATGGCTTTGACAACTCATGGTCACTTTTTTACCTAGAAAAGAATAGACAACTAGTCTGTAATTAAAAGATTAACGTAGCAAAGTGTTGTTATACACCTTAAAACTTTCACTTCTAATACATATGCTGTTACTTTGAGGAATACAAAACTTGTAGCTACTACAGATGATTTAATGTTATATCTATTTTGTTGTTCGTTCAGCGAATTACAAATAAAATGAAAAAAAATCAGTTACTGGACACAGCAAATAACTTGTGATATTTAATATCACTGGGACAACAGTACCTAACTTTTGAGCTGATTCTTGAAGCCGGGTGGTTCCAACAACTGCTGCGATTTCTGCTAGGGAGGTTAAATCATCCGTGGCTCGAAAAAAAGGTAACTCCCACTTAAGAGAGACAGAAAAATTACCCCAGCTGACCACACGTCAATGGCTGTAAAATATTGAAGAATTGCACTGAGATGATTGCAAGGCTTAACAACAGAAAACTAGGGGGCACTTGTCTAATAATAATAAAGGTCATGGTACTTGTAATTAATTTCAAATAGTTATCCAAGTGACCTTTTTAAGTCTGTTAAATTACCCAGAAAAGCTGATAAGGATTCACCGTGTTCACAAATAGAGTAAAGATTTGCGATTTTTTTCAGTCTTTGGATATACAATGTTTCAGTTTCAACTGTTTGGTATAAACATAGATATGTTCACAACTAACAGTCTTATAATTACCTGTAGTTTGTGCTTTATATTTTAGTAACACTTCAGGAGCTCTAAATCCAGGAGTGCCAGCCCTTGGAGCAACTTCTTGTGACCTAATGCACAAAAAAACAGATATACTGATATGATCTTGTAACATTCAACAGATTTTATAATTAACAAAACTTGCATAATTTAAAAAAAACTTAATTTTTCATCAAAAGAAAAAAAACATTTCAAAGACTTGATTTTTGACCCTGTACACTACATAAGCAATGGTTCATGCTTTAAGTACAACTTTAGTTGTATCTTCCTGAAATGACAAACCTGATTAGTTTTAGTCATGAAACATTTGAAGCCACAGTATACATTTAAAACTGATTGTGTTATAACAATAACGGAAATGTCTCTGACAATTTAAGATATCCACAATTGTTATAATACTAACTTTGATGCAGAAAGTAGTTAAAATGGAAAAAGTTAATAGTCAAACAACAGGCGAGACAGATTGACATTATTACAAAATTAAACAGCTTCTGGTCAGAACAAGCTAAGTATTTAGAGCAAAACTATAAACCAACTTGGACATTGGTATAGCTAATTAGGTATACCTTTCTTACATTTCTACTTGTATAGGAATCCAATGTTTCAGGAATTTGGTACCTGGTAAAACCAATTATATCTCGTGAAGTTGAGCCAACTTAGGAGATTTAGGTTAGTCCTAGCTAGGACTTCTAAACTAATGACATAAAACAGTCTTCATAAACGTATAATGATAAATGACAAGTTATTATAACAATTGTCATAAATTAATGCAATAATATAATAAAGTAGCATCCTGGCACTTACAAACTGGAAATCACAGTTAGTTTTATTCTGAGAAAACAGGTACAAAGTAGCTCTCTCAAGTCTCGGACAAACGCACAAGTTACTTAGAGAGTAATTATGTAACAAAATCCATAAATCTTCTGCCCACAGTTTAATCTCCATGACAGATATTAAAGTTTAAGGTCAGAACTAAAATCCTTGAGAAGGATAACCAGAGAATTGTGCGACTGGCCAAAAACTGTCCATATTTAAATATTCCTTTCAGAAGGTGGGCAGGTACTTAGTGACTAGTATAATAAAACACTCTTCACAAATTATACCAAGTAGAGCATCTGAGTCAAGAAATTAAGTTTTACTAGAACTGTTAGTCATTATTGTTACAAAATCAAACATCGTTGGAAGAATACAGGTTTCCCAACAGTCTGCTGCCGTCAAAGTTTAAAATAAAAGGCTATATATAACAAATTACAGGATATTTTTAGCAAAATCTCTCTTATGTGTGGGCGTATTATAATCAGTGAAGTTTTATAGACCAAACACCCTTCTTTTTTACACCTTATACCAAACAACTTAGGACAGTTATTCCTCTTTAATGGTTACGAATCACTCAGAGTTCCCTTACACACAGGTCTCTGAAGAAGTCACTTGGGAGTTCCACTGAAATCATCGATGTATGGATTTACAAGTGAGGTGTACAATTTATGTAGTTTTTGCACGTGTGCCACTGAACACAGAGTATCTGCCTCAAGGCACATGTATGGTTTTTATAAGTTTAATTGTAAACAGAAAATTTTATTTCTTTGAAAATAATTTTAATACCACAAAGTATTAACAAACAGGATATTGTAGACTCTTGAGTAACCATGTATGTTTTAAAGGTCAAGTTCTTGATAAACATGTTTCATACGTTTGCTTGCAACAAGACAAAGACGACTCCAGCAAGTAGGATAGTTTATTTTTTGTTACATTATACAACTTGAACTGAAAGACCTAGAGAGGGGTGTAATTATACTGCTGGGAAGCTGTGTAAAGTTGCTTGAGACAGTTTTGGGTTTGTTGCGAATTAGACAGAGTTAACATACTTTTCAATGCCAACCTATTTTCATATTTAACATTCAACTCCCCTCACCAAATGAAACACTCTGGAAATGTCACCAACACAGAGACCCTGGTTAAGGTTTAAGTTATGAAAAGTCAGTAAAACTGCAAGGACCTCCAAGCACTTTAGTGTTTTTAAACCTTACGCTCGAGTCAAAATGTGCTGAAAATCTGACATACCTACTTAAACAGATGTTACAAACCTGTGGCTTTCCGAAGCAACCACAGGTCTGTTTCTGTGCGTTGCTACTGATGTGACCACCACTAAGTCGGACATGGTTGCCTTCTAACTTTACCATCCGTGGCTCATTTTTTGTAGGTTGTATTTCAGTCACAGTGTGGGGATTTTTCCTCGTTAATTGTAGATGAGTTTTTTTGGAGCCGGACCCAAATTATCAAGACGTTTCAAAGGTGTGGCAGAATGACTTGAGACTAGGGAGCCTTGGTGTCTTATGGCATCAGACGATTCACAAAATCCTTTCTTGTTACGATGAATATTAGAAACAATTATCTAAAAAATAACAAGATTACATATTAAAAAAATTCCAGAATACATGTATTAGAGAAAGATACTCTTCACTATACCAAAAAATGAGCAGAAAAATATTGCTTGTTCCAAAGTAACCCTTGAAAAGCTTTCAACTTTTGTTAAGTTTTTTAAAGTGAGTGTCAAATTAACTTTTCATTAGTACCTCATTCTCTTGGTTGACACTTCTTGGTCTCTTCCTGGGTGTCATTGTACGTTGGGAAAACACTTTTGGGTGGTCTTTGCTTTTTATTTTGGATTTGTCAGGAGTTCCGTGGGAATTTCTATTACTCAGTTCTTCACACTGAGCCACTTTAGTTTTCTCTTGAGATTTCATCTCTTTCATGAACTGAGCAAGTCCAAAATCAACTAAAGCATACCTGAAGGTAAGAATGTAGTACTGGTCAGTTGCACAGTTCATCACATCAGTGTAAATAACAAAACATCAGTGAAGAACAAACGATAGCAAATACTTTGAACTTTAAACATGAACCAGCAATGTAGACATTTCACAAACAAATGTTCGATATATTTTAATATATTAAACATCATTATGAAATTAGATAAAATAAGCTATGAAGTTTAAAAACGTGACATTCATAAATTATACAAATATACTTTTGAATGGAGAATATTTCTTGACATAAAAGACAACAACGTACTAGTGTGTACCGTTCCAAAATTTACCGTTTTAACTTCTTATTGTACAAGAAATTGCTAGGTTTAACATCTCTATGTATGATTCCCTTCTCGTGAATCTTCGTCAGTGCCTGTAAAAGGTTTTTCATATAATCTTTTACCTCATCTTCTGTCAGACTTCTTATACAATCCTGAAGGAAAGATGAAGGCCAAACATTACAGACAATTTAAAAGTAGGAATATTAGATTCATATTTTAAATATAATTACCAGTTAAATTATTTTGTAACAATGTGATTCTAATAACTATACAGTTAAAAGTACCTCACATTTTTACTGACATCCTAACGGGTTTTTCGCTTCACTTACTGACAATTTTAATAAGTGGAACACCAAAACTGACATCCTAACGGGTCTTTCGCTTCACTTACTGACAATTTTAATAAGCGGAACACCAAAACTGACATCCTAATGGGTTTTTCGCTTCACTTTCTGACATTTTAATAAGTGGAACACCAAAACTGACATCCTAATGGGTTTTTCGCTTCACTTTCTGACATTTTAATAAGTGGAACACCAAAACTGACATCCTAAAGGGTTTTTCGCTTCACTTACCGACAATTTTAATACTATTTCCAGGAAAAGTTCCGATTTATTATCAGAGTATTCTCAGTGCTAATATAAAGGGATTAAGTTTGAATTAAGAGTCTGAAATAATTACAAAATAAAATTTATAAAACCTTTCAGAAACATACAATTAATCAGGAACCTTAAAACAGAATACCATCATTTAGTACCAACACTGCTTTTTAATTTATAAAAAGACAACCCTTACATCTGTTTCAAATTATGAGAGAAAAATTTTAATTAAAAAATACATTCAAGACAAAATACACACTGAATACTTTATGTATATATGTTTAGTACATACCGAAAATGTGATATGTGGAAAAAAAGGCATAACGATTACAACATGGCCTCGCTCCATGAGACAAAGTTCAACATTCATTACATTACAGGAACCTCTAAAACAGGCGAAATGGTAGATTAGAATAATAATATAACTTATACAAAGAAAAGGTCAAATCTTTGAAGAATACACAGATACGAAAATTTCCAATTACTGGGTTCTTTAATATTATTGTTTACTAAATCAGAAGTACTGTTGAACAACCTTAATGATCCCCTTCTTCCTGGTATACCAATTGAGAGACAACAAAACTATGTCTCTTGAATAATAAGGATTATGTAGTAATGTAGAGAAAACGTTTCAGTAGTGACTCCAAATATTAAACTATCACCCTACCATAAATTTTGTTTTTAAAATATTTAAACCTAAGGTATAATAACTGCTATTTGACTACATGAAATTCCACCACTTACAAAGCGGCTGTGAGTATCTCACAGTTCAGTGGCTAAAATAAATCACGGTTATAAGCCTAATAAACAGAATAAAAAAGAAACCATGCTATATTGAAATTTTCCTTTCTTTTTTGGTGTGACTTTCATCACACAAATATTCGACATACTGTACTGGTTCCACTGATTTGTCAGCTTTCTCCGTTTCAATAGTATACCATGTTTGTGTGTTTCTTAAACCCTGTATTTGTCATTTAGGGTTTTCTTGGACCCCAAAAATTTCTTAAACCTCAGCACCAACAGATGGAAACATGGACACATTTGTTGCACTCAGTAGCTTATTAGATGCACGTAATTTATGTGGTAAAACAGAAATAAGTTGTAATATTTAATCTACTGATTAACAAACAAAGCTTTTAATCATGTTTTCTACTTTCCAAACTACAGTTCATAATTATTTAATGGTTTATAAATTAATTTCTTATGATAATTCTCTGGGACATCCATAGAATAGCTACGAAAGACTTTAACAGAGCACTAAAACGTGGCAAATTCAACTCGAAACACTACTGATACCAGCTTAGCCACTCACCCAACCTCTTTCATGCATCGGAGTTCATTTGCAATTCTCTGGGGGTGACTAGTTGGTATTAAATATTTCAATGCAAAGTCTTCTTTAGAGTTTTCTTTCCTCTTCAAGGAAGCTCTAAAAACCTTACTGAAAGTTCCTGCATATAAAAAAATAAACATAAAAAATACCACATTATCACAAACACTTTAACAAATCAGTTAGATATCTACATACATTTTGTGTTGCTGTTAGGTTTTAATACTTTATTACCAATTCAATTTATCTGTAATGATTAATAAAAACAAACATTTCAGTACAACTGTCCATCAGAGAGCTGTAATAACCCTGTATCCATCTAGTAAAAACTGACTGAATTACTTCCAATGTTTCTCAAACCTACAGAATCGAACTTCACTGAAACAGGAGAAGAGTTGTTTGTATGGAGCGATTCAATGTTCCTTCTTTCAATTCTCTTGTAAGTTACTTCAACTAACCCATATCTTCTGCCATACGTGACCTTGCTATACTAGTGGGCTTTGTCTATCTGATTCATTACAGCACCATGTTTTTGATAATTATCAAATAATTTCTCTTCCATATCATGTATACGACTTGAAACTTTGTTCATTGGTGAAGAATTAGTGTTCCTTGAGATCCAACATTCTGTCTTAGGACAACCACCATGGCAATGTCTGTTAAATACCTCAGTCGGCCACCAAGACTATGCCTGTTAAATACCTCAGTCGGCCACCAAGACTATGCCTGTTAAATACCTCAGTCGGCCACCAAGACTATGCCTGTTAAATACCTCTGTCGGCCACCAAGACTATAAAAATACCTCTGTCGGCCACCAAGACTATGCCTGTTAAATACCTCTGTCGGCCACCAAGACTATGCCTGTTAAATACCTCAACCACCATGACTATGTCTGTTAAATACCTCAGACTGTGTTAAATACTACATGACAACCATCATGAGTACTTTTTAAATAGGTTATCATCTTTAAGTCCAGACATTTTATACCAACAAAACGGAGAACTTATCTCAAGGTTTCAACATCTTTAAGTCCAGACATACCAACAAAACGGAGAACTTATCTCAAGATTTATTATTTCAAGCACATTTTTATACTGTACAGACAATTTACAAATATACTAATAATAAAATAAGAAGGTGACACACAAATATACTAATAATAAAATAAAAAGGTGACACACAAATATACTAATAATAAAATAAGAAGGTGACACACAAATATCAATATCTTTAAGTCCAGACATTTATACTAATAATAAAATTAGAAACTTACACACAAATATACTAATAATAAAATAAAAGGTCCAGACATTATACTAATAATAAAATTAGAAGGTGACACTTATACTAAAATAAAATAAAAAGTGACAACAAATATACTAATAATAAAATAAGGTGACACACAAATATACTAATAATAAAATAAGAAGGTGACACACAAATATACTAATAATAAAATAAAAAGGTGACACACAAATATACTAATAATAAAATTAGAAGGTGACACACAAGTATACTAATAATAAAATTAGAAGGTGACACACAAATATACTAATAATAAAATAAAAAGGTGACACACGATTCCTAATGCATGAATGTATAAACAGCTATTTCTATCCTGCACTGAAAAGAATCTTAGTGCCAAACTTAATAAATTCTATAAAGAAGTTTTGAACTACATTTAAACTAAGTTTAATTATTGTCAATGATTCTCTGAACTATAGAACTTTGAAAAACAAACGACTACACGATTTTTATTGATTAACTTTAACACCTCAAACATGTTATTAAAGCTTCTAAAACACACAATGAACTTACCACTCCTCATTTTGTTAAAGTTTAAAACTCTAGTAATTACACACTTCTGCTTACCTTCACCAATCTTTTCCTTCACTGCAAAAAGTTTCTCAACTTGAGGAATATTCTTCAACATGTTTGTAATATCGTTGTCTTCTAAATCACAAAAAAATTAAACGTCCATAAATGTGCCAAAATTATTACAGATAAATTTTTATAGTACCGACATGTCTGTTTATTAATATCCAATAATTAATACATTTCCCATTGCACCAAACATGCTCTCCCTTTCAGCCATGGGGACGTTATAATGTGATGGTCAATCCCACTATTAGTTGGCAAAAGAGTAGCCCAAGAGTTGGTGGTGGGTGGTGATGACTAGTTGCCTTCCCTCTAGTCTTACACTGCTGAATTAGGGACGGCTAGCACAGATAGCTCTCGAGTAGCTTTGCGCGAAATTAAAAAACAAACAAACAAAAAAAAGACAAACAATTAATACATACAGCTAACAGAAGCATAATAAACATTCTAACAAATTTAGCCAGTGACTACCGTGCACAGTTCGATTCAGTTAAACTGAGAATAAATATGTTCAAACCAGTTTTATTTTACTTCTTACAGAGGTATAATGACAGTGCTGTTTTCCATACCTTCGTTTCTGCATCTTGATGAGATGTGGGACTTGTAATCTAACTTCTCTCTCTCCGAATCCTTCAGTTTGGAGTTACTTTCATAACTCTTCAAATCTTTAAAATTGGCAGTTTCTTTCAGATGAGTTAGACCGAGATTTCTACACGGCCCTAATACTGTTTTTGTATCCACTGACTAAGAAATGATAATAGAAACTTAATAAGTGAAACTTTTTACTAACTATAAACTATACTTTGTTTTTTTTCAGAAGTCTCTACCAATAAAATTAAAAATATACATTTTGTTAAATGAAAGAAATGTAAAAAATCAAAATAACTTCAAAATTAAACTTTCTTAAAATTGACCACAAGTTTAATTTGATAGCTTTACTTTTGTTCACTAAACTTTATTGAGTAACTAGCAACTGTTTTAAGATCTATTAAGGTAAGGGTTTTCAGCTTTGTTTAACATTACTTTGTAATTACGGCAGTTGTGTAGAAATACATGGTAGTTTATTCCTATTATAAATTTATTTTTGCCTTATTTGTACAACTCACAATATCAAAAAAAAAAAAAAAATTGAGGTAGATAGTCTTATAAATGTAGAGATTAGGGTGTTTTATTTCTACTTTAAAGTTATATCAAACTATTAATGGTAACTACCTTCCCACAACTGGCTGCAGACTGGGAAAGGCAGTGGGAGTTGGGACATTATGGGTTCAAACACACAACTCCTAACCCCTAACTGATTCTCTTTCGTTACTCAATAGTTTGGCTTCAGTATGTGCATTTTGTCTAATAGATAGAATACCCCCAGGATGTTTGGGTGCTGTGACCACAGACATTATCCATGACAAGAAAGACTAGCATCCTGATAACAGAATAATTAACAATGTTGTAAACTCATTATAATGTTCATCAAATTTAGTATAAATTTTACAGATTGTTGTATGCTACACATCAGATTATATATATATATATATGTTTACAAGATTTTATAGTATTAATAGAAATTACTCTGACTTAACAACTGTAGACTAAGTTTGCATATACGATAGCCTGAAAAGGCTTAGCACTTAAATATTGTAACTTAAGTAACGTTATCAATCCCAATTTGAATAATAAAAAAGCGAAAACTTAATAATATTATTGTTTTAGTTTTTTACCATGAGAGTTGCAAAGCTATTACTACGATGTACGTGTAAAGTCCTACAGAAAGTCACTTCATCATAACACAAAAACAAAGCCTGCGTTTGTGGGAAAATGATCGAAATTTAATATTATTCCAAATTTTACAAATTACATAAAAAATGTGCCAATATTTTTAAGAACACGTTAACAAAATGGACTTAAATGAGAAAAGAAAAACTGACTATATTAACTGTGTTATTAACATGTCATTACATTAATCTACAGTGATTTATTACGATATACTATCAAATAATAATTATTATACCGTTAAAATGTCCATTTCAGGCAAACTGACCGAGTCAGAACACTTTGGTTTATCATCAGCGTTAGTGAAACAGGCCTACGTTTAATTTAGACCGAAATGACACTATAACCATTTCTAATATTCCAGGAAACATTCATTTCAACACTAATACTAGTTAGAAAATACAACTGAGTTTGTAATTTTAATACAACGTTGTTTTTTTTAAGATTCATATAACATAAAATACCAACCATTTTTAAAGTTTTAGCAATTTCCACAAAACGCCTTGAGTTTCAAAATCCTTCTTATTTATCCACAGAGAAATCTGGCCCAACTGAACGTGGAATACAAAGTTCCCGCCGACACAGCATGAAATCCCTCTATTGTGCAGAAAGTTGAGAAATTTCTAACCTGATAATATACTTAATGCGTGAAATTTAATCTGCCTAATTATTTCAGCATCGACGCCTGATGGAAACACAACTTAAAAAAAAACAACACGTTAACCTATAATTTCCAAGTGAATAAAATATATTTATAGGAAACCAAATGATTGAAATTTTTGGGAGAACACATAGGTAGATTTTATTTTATCAGTGAAAGACATTTGTCTTTTCGTTTTGTCTCACATACTTTCTAAAAATGAGGACTACAGAGTACACAATGTACTCTTGTACTGAATAATGATTGTTATGAATTGAATTCAATTTATCTTAATATGAGATATTTGCTTTGAATTTACAGTTTCAGTTGCAATCGAAACTCACAGCTCTTATTTTAACCTGTACATATTGGACACATTTTTTACAGCATTTTAGATCGTGAGATCGTGCAATTATCCATGTAAGATTTCACATTATTTTGTAAGTTAAATGAATGTTATTTGAAAAAAATATTCCACAAACAATACATTCAGCTTAACCCTAATTTACTACACCACATTTTTTAGTGCAACTCAGTGATCTTTCTTAGATAGAATTAGGAGCAAAACTAATTGTTAATTCGGTTTCTATATTATAAGAATAAATGATGCAGTGTGGGTTTGTTTTGAATTTTGCGCAAAGCTGCACGAGGGCTATCTGTGCCAGCCGTTCCTAATTTTTTAGTGTAAGACTAGATGAAAGGCAGCTAGTCATCACATCCCACTGCCAACTCGTGGGCTACTCGAGGGGTATCTGTGCTAGCCGTCCCTAATTTTGCAGTGTAAGATTAGGGGGAAGGTAGCTAGTCATTACCACCCACCCAAACTCTTTGACTATTCTTTTATCACCGAATAGTGGGATTGACCATCACTTTATAACGCCCCCACGGCTGAATGGGTGATCATGTTTGGTGCGATGGGTATTCGAGCCCGCGACCTTCAAATTACGAGTCGAGCGTCTTAACTGAAAAAAAAAATTAACTGATAAACTTTTTAAGAAATTAAATTTCTCTTGTTTTTAACTTCTTGAATATTATTATTTTTTCTTTATTTCTTTAGATTTATTTATTTCTAACCTTTAATTAGGCTGTGTCTTCTGGTTAAAAATTACACGTTATTTCTGCTTCAGTCCAGGAATACTTTTATATTATTTTATTATTGTAAGTATTGCTTTTAATGTTATAATTGGAGTTACTGTTTAACCTACCTATAGGTTGGGTGTGGCCTAGTGGTTTGCGTGCTGGGCTGTAAGTCTGAGAATACTTACTTTGAATCACGTTTCCATTGTATTTCACTCTATTTTTTGGAGCCGCGGGTTCATCATAAGAGATCGATCAATTCCATTAAAGTAATCAAAGTGTTAGCTGTAGGTGCCTTTGAATAGTTATTTTTTTTTCTCTGGTCTAAAAATTCAAAATTTGGTTTCTGTTTGAAATTAAGCACAAAGCTAAACAATGGGCTATCAGTGCTCTCCCCCACCAGGGAGTATCGAAACCCGGTTTCTAGCGTTGTAGCTTTGTAAACATATCACGGTGACACAAGGCGTTCAAAATTTGGAACGGCTAGGACAAATATCCCTCGAGTAAACATGAACGAATATCTGAAAAGAAATTTCTTAAATAGTAAAATAAAACACAAAAAACGATTTTTTTTGTGGCACATTAAAAGATAAACATTGGTTAGTAAAGTGGTTATTCACTTACTAAAACTTGTATAAAGAATGCTACTAAAGGTTATACAACTTTCTTATGTGCTGAGTTTTATATATAACAACCTTACGATTGCGTGACCTGGGAGTTTTAGATCTTTATTTTCACCTGTCCCTTGTAGTTTCAGTTACATGTTCTTCTGTCTAATATGCGAGGAAATAATGCAGAAACGAAGGAGTTAAAGTTTCCCAGCTACACAAGGGGTTAAAATAACGTGCTTTAGAAAAAATTGCTTGTATCAAAGTATGGACGTCTTCTGAATCACAAGTGACGTCAGTTCCGTTCGATGTTTCCGGTTTTTCATTTTGTGATTTTTTTTTTTTTTGGAACAAAACAAGTGCGTTGGGTATTAACCTGACATTCTCATGTTTTTTACATTGTCATACTTAATCACGTAGTTGGAGTACACGAATTTTATAGTAAATATTAAATCACTTGGTAGCTAAGCCTCGTTTTTTGTTCAGCTTGAAGCATGACGGTGGCTAATACAAAATACATAGCTTATATAACTAATTAATTAATATTTGTTGTAACATTCAATGCAACACGTGTAGCTACCAGATTGGTCACCAATTTTCATTTCGTTTCTTTAAGTCAAATACTCAATCCCTTTTTTGGTGCACTTTTCTCACACCTGAGGTGTTTTTTTTTTATTAGATATTATGACGTTTTGTCAGTACACGCCAACAAACCTCAGCAAACAAGATGACACTCCATTGTAAATAACATTAATTTCAGGATCGCAACTCTATTATTTACAGAACCAACTATATTCTTTAAAATATATGATAATAGTTTTTTCTTCTCTAAAACAGCGTTAATAGGTTCCTTTATAGTAACGCCATGGAATTAACATTAACAGTTCCTTGTCATCTTTCCATGCAATCGGTACAACCGTATCAAGCACCATTATTTGTGCTTATTGCTTAAGCTAATATCAAGTGACGCTAAGCGCTTTTTAATTAGAATAATTTCACAGAATTTAGTAAATATGTGCGAAAAATTTGGCACGGAATAATTAATAACAAAAATTTAAGTCCGATGCTCACGTGACATTTTTGCGTAAGCATGCGCAAACATTTCCGTGAAATTTGAGCGATTTTTGTTGAATAAATTTGCACGTATGGCTTTTATTTGTATCAAATGAGATTTCTAAAGGTTGTGAAAAAATATATCAGTGTACCACATTTGAAAAAAAAATCCATATAACGTTCTTCTATCAAATAAAGTTTCAGAACTTTTGGTGTGAGGAAGTAGAAAATAAAGAAAGGGAGTCAAAATTGGAGATGTCATATCTCAGGTATTATTAATATATTGCTCTGAAATTTGGTATGCGAAGTAAGGGATAAGTAGAGAACATCCATTGAAAATACGTGATAGTTTCGATTACAAAAGTCTGAGATACAGAAGGTAAGAAAAAAATCGCCTAATTACCACTTTCGTTAATGTTTGTTTGTTTGTTTTCAATTTTTGCGCAAAGATACACGAGGGCTATCTGCGCTAACCGTCCCTAATTTAGCAGTGTAAGACTACAAGGAAGGCAGCTAGTCATCACTACCCACCGCCAACTCTTGGGTTACTCTTTTACTAACGCACAGTGGGATTGACCGTAACATTACAACGCGCGTGTATCTTCCTTACGAAAAGCTACAAACCACCTTTGGTTCCATATTTTTTGGACACCAAAATAATAAAGAAAACAAAAACATAAATAGAAATTCATTGATAGTCGTGATTATTTTATAAGAAAAATCACCTGGTGGTCTGTTGTGAACTACAATGATTTATTTTAATTAAACTTTTATTGTTACATAAGATAGAAATAAGTACTTCTTATTATAGGATATACTCAAACAATGTATTAAACCAACACTTATATTCTATGTTCTTTTCGTTCTTTAAAGTCGTCACTCCTCTTTCTTGAAATAAATTCCAATCAAAAACGAGGTCGTTTTGTCACGTGGTTTGAGCTTCTTTTAATTCGTTTAATTCCCGCATCTCTGTTGGTGTCAACAAAGCCCTGAAATCCAATTAAAATATCGTAAAAATAACATACTTTCTTCATTTGTCCAATAGCGTTACAACAATCAATATTTGACAACGTATACATATATGCATATTTAGTTTCGGTTTTATTAAGAAAATTTAAAATTATAAAACGAAACGGAAAGTTGATTGTTAAACATGTTTATCTATTTTGTTAATAGTGTCCATTGCTCGTAATTTAAGGTGTGGGTGAATTATACGAATGACAGTCGATCTCTTAGCATGATTGACAGTAATGCTGACTTCCTTCTGTTCAGTACTTCAAAATTAGAAACGGTGGCAGATGGCCTAACTTTGCCATAAGAATAAATAAATACACTGCTCTTAGTAAGAAATAAAACTCGAAAGCACGTTTTGTTGGTAACGCTGTAAAAATTACTGTTTGGTTTGTGCTCTTCCAAGAACGTATTGGTGAAAGGAAATAAGACTGTATTAAAATATGCCAACCACACTATATATATGTCATATATTTTGACGAAGCCTTGCACCCAGTACCAGACCTCATCTAGCCAGACGATATTTATACTGCCAAACTACATGAACTACAACTGTTATAGTTTGAACAAGATTAAATTGATAGAGAGTTATTTCTGTGAATGTAAAATGAGTCGTTTACAAACTACAATTAGGGTTAGTAACACAACTTTATTCATCTGTTTTAACATCAATTATTTATTATTTTTAAGCATCAATAGCAATACATTACCTATAAATAAATTAACATGTTGATCACGAAGACGAAAATCTGTTAAACCGTCAATGTTTCATTTCTTTAAAACATCAGAACACTTGAAATAAACATCAAAGTATGGTTATCTTTACAAGGTTGAAACATGTCGACAAAACGCTTGAGATATTTACCTGTTCAAAGTTTTGAAGGGTACTTTTAGGCCTTCTTGTCGAAGCTTCTGATAAATTTCCCAGCATTCTCTGGCAGGACGTGACAGATTAAGAAGCAACGTCATCATTGCATCTTCATTTTCACTGGATGGCTCTTCTGTATCACACGTGATGTCAGTTCCGTTTGATGTTTCTGGGTTTTCATTTTCTATTGTGTTTTTTGGAATATAAGAACGAATTTTCGAGTTGTCTTTACAGCTACTATAATCTCTTTCTGTTTTTTCGTATTTTCCTTCTGAGCCATGATTTATCTCATCAGGAAAATCGGTGGAAGAGTGAACCCTAGATATTGATGTCATCCATGACGTATCACATTCTGATAACCCAAAACTGGGCGAAATATCTTCTAATGTCTGGAAGAAAACAAATAAGTTTTCACTTGGCTACTTTGCCATTAGAAGAGAAATGTTTCTAGTGGCACATCTGTAAGTTTTAAGGCTAAAAACTGGGTTCAGGTACCCGTGTTGGGCATACCATAGGAATTCCATTTGTCCTCAGTAATAAAGAAAATGTACTTTCATACGTATATTTTCCAATTGTGGAGAATTTACGTCGGATATAATAATGTCTTAATAAGTCGAAATTAGATGTAAAAATTCAACAAAAATTTTACAGGGATTCCACTTTCGTATAAACCGTGAGTAAACAAACTGTGAGATGTAGTTTTCTTCGATTCTTTTGTTGTCAGAATTGTTTTGTTTGTTTATCATTACTGTTCATCCTTCTAATCAAGTATTCGGATCTGACTGTCACTCTTATAGCAAAGCACACATTTTTTTTCTGGCAACGGGACTCCAACCATGGATTATCGGGTTCACAATTTAATACATTAACCATTAGCCAACGCCCGGATCATGTGTCTGTGAAGTGTATATTAAGTGTCCTTATTTACCCTTTCATTCTATCAGAATATGGGAATTTTTCTTTTAAATTTTTATTTGAATATTTACATATAATTTATAGTAAATGCCTTATTAATCGAATGGTGTTTATCATCTAACTATTCGTAATATCAGATAAGTGAGACGTCCGGTGCAGCCACTCACTTGTTGAGATGATTCTGAGGAGGAGCTGGAAGCTCGGATGTTCCTCACCTTGTGAGATCCCCTCACATCAAGACTGACACCTGTTAAAAGTGGATAAAAATCCTTTATATTAAGAATACAACACGTTTCTACACTACAGATGGCGTTAGATCTCACTATTTGTAAACTCAGAGTTCGATTCACCTTGAGGCTTAACTACTGAATCCTGACTTTATCTGTTCATTTCGTTATACAGAGTAAATCAGTAATTTACCTTGTAGGTTTAGATGTAGAATCATGACTGGGTAACAAGTTACATCATTAACTCACCTGTAAGTTTAGATATAGAATCATGAATGGGTAACAAGTCATAACATTAACTCACCTGTAAGTTTAGATATAGAATCATGACTTGGTAGAGATGACTGGTGTCGTGTTCTAGAAGATATATACAAAGAACAACCATACATTTAGCTTACTTATAAAAACATAAAACTGCGAGTTATTGTTTGTTAATGTTATTGGTTTTGGTTGCCAGTTGAGTAACATAAAAATACTTAAATAAAAAAAAATATTTGAATTAGAAAAAAATAAAAGTCCCGAGTTAACTCTGAAACTTGCTGCTTGCAAGATCGTTTCATATTCGAAAACAAATTATTTTTAAAAGAATTAGATTTTAGTTAGAAAGACGATCGGTAGATGAAGTACTTATTGATCGAGTTCTGAACAGAGTAAGGGATATTTATTTTGGAAATTAGTGTTTTCATCGTATCTGTAGGAACGTCGTTTTACGATTTCTATTCTATTTTTCCCTGGTGGATCAGCTGTGAGGTGACGAACTTACAACGTTAAATACCAGAGTTTGATTCTTTGCGTTGCACAAAGCACGTATCATCCATTGTTTAGCTCTGCATTAAAAGCAATAACAACCGCTGTCTTATAACCCTAAAAAAGGCGTCCATCATCAATCAATGCTGCCACCTACAATATTCCCGCTGTTTAGGGGGTATTAAAGTATTACTCAAGACTGTGTAGCATGTTTAGGTTTATGGACTACTACTATTTCTTTGATGTGGGGCTTGCTAACATTCATATTTGTATTTCATCTGTTTTTAACTAAACCCAAACCTCATTTTTTAACCTTACGTTATTTACGCTAAATTCAAGTTAACAATAACCTAATTTAGGCAAGCTAAACTTAACCTTAACCAAAAATAACCATAATGAAACTTAAATTAATCCAGCTTAAAATATATTCGTAACCTAATATCTAAACCAAGTCTTAACTTAATAGTAACACTCCATGCCGTTACGTATGACCGTCTTCTATCCGTCAAAAAAGCTGTCTTGTCCAAAACGCACAACTCTTACCAGCAGGGTTTCCATAATCCATACATGATGGCGTATTACAATGGCAGTTTGCCAGTGCCACTTTCAACAACCTGATTGAACAGAAATCTATTGGCACAGGTCGGGCTACTGGACTGGTATGTCTGCTTATGAAATATTATGAATACCTGTTTTATTATACGACTGCTTTAGGTATTCAACAGTTGAAAGAATATGTAGCGAAAGGAACTTGTGTAAATGTGAAAAAGTATGTCAGTTCTCCAGACAGAGATCTTCTCTGATTATGTTACGGACGTATAGACACTGTGAGATGGCAAATTATAATTTTTATTATTACGGTTGTACAGATACTGTGGATGTATCAGAAAAATATGTAAATCTATGATCACATGAGATGTACTCCCGTGACCTACTCTGTGAATGAATATCCTTCAAGAAGTTTCACTAAGAGAGAGAAAATCATGAGGCAGTTTGTTTTGGAATTTCTCACAAAGCTACACGAGAGTTATCTGCGCTAGCCGTCCCTAATTTAGCAGTGTAAGACTACAGGGAAGGCAGCGAGTCATCACCACCCACCGCCAACTCTTGGGCTACTCTTTTACGAACGAATAGTGGGATTGACCGTCACATTATAACGCCTCCACGGCTGAAAGGGCGAGCAAGTTTGGTGCGATGGGGATTCGAACCCGCGACCCTCAGATTATGCCGAACCTCTTGAGATAGTTATTGAAGGGCACATTTGTTACTGTTTTCACTCGATATTGTTATCAGTATTATGAGCGACATAAAGAGATATTGTTCGAATATTGTGTTTGGTTTTCTTTTGAAATTAAGTTTTTCTTTCTGTTTTTTTTTTCTTGATTTCATTATTACTGATTTATTCCCATTTATGATAAACTGTTTATTAATATTTGTGTGGAGTCTCGGACAGACATTTGTTTCTTAACTGTATTGAATTTATTTCTAAGAATTGTTATGGTGAATAAATTGTGTTTGGTTACGGAACCATGATTGTGGTGACATGTTCATTTTAGACTATTACAACACTTTTGACACTGACATTTGTGATCGTTGTTTCTCATCTGTTACAAGACACTTTGCTTATTACAACTTGGCACGACTTGTTGTAGGTCTCTCTCAGGATGGTCCTGGTGGCCCGAATTGATCCGTTCTTTTATTTTTCATAACAATCACATGTAAGGGATACTCCCTATCTTGGAAATTCTAAATCCCAGATGTGAACACATCAGTATACTCTGAATATATTAATGTTTTGCATCACGAAGCATTATTTGTGTCGTTCCTGAAGCTGAGTCGTTGTTTTACAGAAAACTGCGTGAGTTAGAGCGGGCGTATTCAAAAAATTACTTATCGGCTATACTTACTGAAAACTGAAAAACGTGATTTTGTATACAGCAGCAGTTTACTGACACGTAAAACAAACAGCTTAACAGAATGTAATAAAACAAGAACATCATAAAAGAGGTAGATCACGTTACACATAAAAAAAAAAAACAGTTTTACCAGCCAATCAAATCAAACAACAGAACATTCTAAGTAAAGACTTTTTTTTTGTGATTGAACTGAGTCGTTTTTTGACCTCAGTTTTTTACCTTCAAGAAGACTAGTATGATATTTCAAAATTTATGGTTATTGTCTTTTAAAGTAACTTCATTTCGAGGTTAAGCCTCGCTTATCACGAAAACAATTTATCCAAACTAGAACGTAAAACTTTTATATTTCTGATTGATTGATGCTGACAAATACGGCGGGAAATGTACCTCCATTTTTTTTTTCGTTGTTAAAGATCTCTGTCATAAGAAGCGACCCCTATGAAAACTGGGGAATTTCTTTTAAAACTCAGTGTTGGGAATTGTTTACGTAGTTCATGATGTCACATTCAAAGGAATAAATCTTGAAGTTATTTATATTCTTGAACAAACAATAACTTCACGTTCAATGTTTTAAAAATACTGTGATAATGAATGGAAGCCATTTTCTCAACGTGACACAAACTAAATCACGTTACAGATGTCTAGAATTCATATCTAGCCAGCTCTAATTTAGAAATGCTGACCAAAAGGAAGGAAATCCGCCAAAAGTACCTTCTGCCAATTATACAGTTTGGAAACTGACCGTCACAGTTAAAACGACCCTCTTTCCCAATAGCCGAGAGTACTAAACTGACATATCGTGGTTCAAACCTTCGACCTTACAAGTTCGAGCTCGACACGCTAATCACAAGGTCATGCGTGTCTGGGTCAAAGGTAAGTGAAGAACGTACATGAGGTATATTTCTTTACCCACGGGAAATCACATAGGTATAAAAAATCTAACAGTTAAATCCCATGAACAAACACGGATAACACATAACAAACTTGTGTATTACATTCACCTCATAACAGATGTGTTACAGGCTTATCGAACTTAATTAATGAGTTCTGAGTGACAATTTAGCTTTATTCAATCTGTATGAATTGTATTTAACTGAAACATCGGTCCTGTATTCTACTGATACTACTTAGGTACTGTATTCTATTAATACTACTTAGGTCCTGTATTCTATTAATACTACTTAGGTATTGTATTCTATTAATACTACTTAGGTCCTGTATTCTATTAATACTACTTAGGTCCTGTATTCTACTAGTACAACTCAAATCCTGTATTCTACTAATACAACTTAGGTCCTGCATTCTACTAATATAACTCAAGTTCTGTATTCTACTAACACAACTCAGGTCCTGTATTCTACTAATACAACTCAGGTTCTGTATTCTACTAATATAACTCAGGTCCTGTATTCTACTGATACAACTCAGGTCCTGTATTCTACTAATACAACTCAGGTCCTGTATTCTACTAATACAACTCAGGTCCTGTATTCTACTAATATAACTCAGGTCCTGTATTGTACTAATACAACTCAGGTCCTGTATTCTACCAATATAACTCAGGTCCTGTATTATACCAATATAACTCAGGTCCTGTATTCTACTAATACTACTTAGGTACTGTATTGTATTAATACTATTTAGGTCCTGTATTCTACTACTACTACTTAGGTACTGTATTCTATTAATACTACTTAGGTACTGTATTCTATTAATACTAATTAGGTACTGTATTCTACTAATACTACTTAGGTACTGTATTCTATTAATAAACCTCAGGTCCTGTATTCTACTAGTACAACTCAGGTTCTGTATTCTACTAATATAACTCAGGTCCTGTATTCTACTGATACAACTTAGGTCCTGTATTCTACTAATACAACTCAGGTCCTGTATTCTACTAGTGCAACTTAGGTCCTGTATTCTACTTATACAACTCAGGTCCTGTATTCTACTAATACAACTCAGGTCCTCTATTCTATTGATACAACTTAGGTCCTGTATTCTACTAATATAACTCAGGTCCTGTATTTTACTAGCACAACTCAGCTCCTGTATTCTACTAATACAACTCAGGTCCTGTATTCTACTAGTACAACTTTGGTCCTGTATTCTACTAGTACAACTTAGGTCCTGTATTCTACTAATATAACTCAGGTCCTGTATTCTACTAATACAACTCAGGTCCTGTATTCTACTGATACAACTTGGGTCTTGTATTCTGCTAATATAACTCAGGTCCTGTATTCAACTAATGTTACATAGCTACGAATGTCTTTACTATTCAGTTCCTTGTTTGTTTACCAATGTTTTAAGAGAACTATGGAAACACATATTTTATACTACTTAGGTACTGTATTCTATTAATACTAATTAGGTACTGTATTCTACTAATACTACTTAGGTCCTGTATTCTACTAATACAACTCAGGTCCTGTATTCTACTAGTGCAACTTAGGTCCTGTATTCTACTTATACAACTCAGGTCCTGTATTCTACTAATACAACTCAGGTCCTCTATTCTATTGATACAACTTAGGTCCTGTATTCTACTAATATAACTCAGGTCCTGTATTCTACTAGCACAACTCAGCTCCTGTATTCTACTAATACAACTCAGGTCCTGTATTCAACTAATGTTACATAGCTACGAATGTCTTTACTATTCAGTTCCTTGTTTGTTTACCAATGTTTTAAGAGAACTATGGAAACACATATTTTATAGGTTGTTGGTGTCCATCACTAAATATACATTTGTAGGAATCCTTCTTATCTAGGAGAAATGAAACGATATAAAAACATTCTCTTGTAACTGTTACTTTTATAACGTCTGTGAAATGTGTGGAAACTACTTGGACATCTTCTGTATCTTAATGTTTTCATTTCATTTCTGGTTTTATCCAATAACCTTTTGATTTTTAAAAATTGTTTTATCATATTTTTTTATTCTTATACTTTGTTTGTGTTATCATGTTAACAGAAGGTGGCGCTGTGATTGTTTCAGCGCAAAGCTACATAAAGGTGGAATTGAACCCTGAATTTTAACGACACAATGCGGGACACAAGAAAACTGCCGTTCGTTTTTCGTATCTGAAAAAATAATAATTATAAAAACAATATATGAAATACTTTATTCTATTTAACAAAGTGTTGTTGGTTTAAATTATTTTTAATGAAATCGTATTGCTTTAAACATTTGTTTTATAAACACGATAGTATAGTTCTGAAGACTTAACTCCCTTAGACTAGTATTGCGATCTCTATTATCAGAGGATATAAAACGTACCTCTTATGAGTTCGATTGTCACGTGGTGACGCTGAATAAACGAGCTGATTAGTACGTAGTATGCGTCCTTGGGATGAGCTTAGCAGTCCAGTGCTGGTTGAAGCCTAGGAATAAACAAAACACAGGTGTTCATGATCTGTAGCAACGGTATAAGGTTAATAGTGTTTCCACTGATTGTGATGGTTCTGTTTATAACCTAATAGCCCCTTCTTCCTCCACGAATTATGTTTGTCATGGTTAGAAACCATTGCTTATCAGACTTCAATGCACTGAGGTCAGCGTTATCAGACTCTTTTATCATAGCTTTCATCAACCCGGAGCGGGCGAGGGTTCGTTGGAACAGCTTAATGGTACAGAGGTTTAAGGAGTTCCATGTGGTGCTTTAACAGGGGCTTCGGCGAATGTGTGGTATGAATTCCAATTTGTAGTTGTATCTTATGGAGGACCTGGCATGTTGTATCTTATGAAGGACCTGGCATGTTGACTTGGACATGTAGCTGAAACGTTTGTTTTGATGGATCCACAATTTGAATGTAGACAGAGATGGTATTCCGTCGCATGCAGGGTTAACAACTTGTAACTTTTTTTGATATTTGGATGTTTGACTTTTCATTATAAGTGTAACCTGCGACCACCACGAATACGGAGACACTTCATCAACCTATGACCAGGTAGTTGGAACTCTCAACTCGAATCTCTGTCCCACCAAACAGGTCATCCTCTTAGTCGTGGTGAAGTTATAATGTTTCGGTCAATCCAACTATTTTTCAGTGAAAGAGTAGCCCGAGATTTGGCGGTGGGTGGTGATGACTAGCTAGCTACCTTCCGTCTAGTATTCTCTGCTAAATTCGGGACGGTTAGTGCAGATGGTGCTCGTGCACTTTCATTTTAACCAAATCAAACTTCTTCGACGTGCTTTGTATTATTTTTGAAATGTTATATCGCTGGTTGGACGACAACAAACTTTGTTGTCCGATCTTCCATTTGCCTCAAGCCAGATTCCACTGGCGCAGTTTTAGAGTTTTGGTCTTCCGTTCAATTATGTGATTTGGGAGAAGGTTGTAAAGATGGATTCTGTGGGGATTTGGTAGAGCTAAACCTCTTTGAATGTCAGTTATCTTGTTCACAGCTCCAGGAAAATGACTGTTTCACCGGTTACTCATTTCACTCTTACTACCGTGCAACTTGTGGCCAATTGTGACAAAGTTTGGTAAATTTCCACTCTACAAATTAAATTTAGCTTCGAAAAAGTTCAAACCTGAACGAAACTCGATAAAACAAACAAATAATAGGAGGTTCCTTACACTGGCATAACGTACATAATATCTATTCTGTTTTTACGTTATCCCTTACTCACTGCAGTAAAGTGATACAAGATTCGTGGTTCTGATGCTACTGAATTATTCAGGCGACACGCTGGTTGAGACACTAAAAATGAATACCTAAAGTATGAACTATTTCTTTAAGAGATTATTTATTTATGTTCCCCTATATTCACGTAACATTACGAAAATCCGGATTGTTTTTGATTACTTAACGAATATACATGTTCACCAGAGCTCCAGATGTGTCTATCTCCATTTTCATTGTCGTAATTCATATGTCGATGTAGCTGTTATTCGTTCAAACCTGTTTGTGTGAAGCAATTCGTACAACATCTTACACCAGCTGCATAACAGAAAAGACTTACAAATTTTGTATTTGATGAATATTTGTGCCTAATTTTATGGCCAAAGAGAAGCCAACTTCAGTTCACCTGTTTCTTTTGGTTGTTTTTTGTGGTCACAGAGAGCAAAACTTTCATTTCTTACTAAGTAGCCAAACGGAACCGAGTTTTCAGTTTTTACTACGTGGTTAAAGTGGACTGAACTTTCAGATTTTACTACGTGGCCAAGGATAGCTGAACCTACAGTTCTTACTGCATGACCAAGGACAACTAAACCTTCAGTCTTTTGTGATCAAAAGAGAGCTGAACCTTCAGTTCTTACTACATGACCAAGGACAACTAAACCTTCAGTCTTTTGTGATCAAAGAGAGCTGAACCTCCAGTTCTTACTACATGACCAAGGACAACTAAACCTTCAGTTTTTTTGTGATCAAAGAGAGCTGAACCTTCAGTTCTTACTACATGACCAAGGACAACTAAACCTTCAGTTTTTTTGTGATCAAAGAGAGCTGAACCTCCAGTTCGTACTACATGACCAAGGACAACTAAACCTTCAGTCTTTTGTGACCAAAGAGAGCTGAACCTCCAGTTCGTACTATATGACCAAGGACAACTAAACCTTCAGTTTTTTGTGATCAAAGAGAGCTGAACCTCCAGTTCTTACTACATGACCAAAGACAACTAAACCTTCAGTCTTTTGTGATCAAAGAGAGCCTAACCTCCAGTTCTTACTACATGACCAAAGACAACCAAACCTTCAGTTTTTTTGTGATCAAAGAAAGCTGAACATCCAGTTCTTACTACATGACCAAGGACAACTAAACCTTCAGTTTTTATGTGATCAAAGAGATCTTAACCTCTGTTTCTTAATTTGTGACGAGGGAAGGGTGAACTTTCAGTTCTTACTACGTGGTCTTCGGTTTTTAGATGATCACCACATGTAAGTGATTCGTTTCGTAATCCAGGAAGAAATATTAAATATTTTATAATACAGAAAATACGTCAGAACGTATCTTAGTAACTATCGTTAACCTAAGTTTCACGTGAAGTCTTCTTACATTGTTTCTTGGGTTTCGAGTATTTGTTTCTCGGAAGCAGGAAACCAAGGTTCCAGCCCTGGTTTTCCGGAGAACTGAGCTGGCTGTTTCAGTTTGGCTCGATCCTACCAATCCTGCTCGTTTTTTGTTTCCTAATAAAACAAAAACACATAAAGTAGACGTTAAACAGTTGGAAGACTTCTATAATAAGTATTCAGAGGCAAGTTGCAAACCTTGTATGCATAAAACATAGTTATTAAAATCAACCTTGAGTACCATAAAAAAGTTTCAGTAACAAATTACAAAATGTTTCCGATGAGGCACGCCCCTGTATGCCCCTGTATGATTTCACTTCTTATTTCCTTTCCTCCTATAGTAGTTACCCTTAACAGTTTCTGCCTACACCCAAATTCCCTTAATAAATTTATATCTTACTACGTCTTACTTCGCCATTAAATGAAGAGAGAAAATGGAAGTGAAAATAACAAACATTATAATTGTGGGTGAAGCTTTAGAACAAACAGAGTGTTACCTTGGTAACTTACACTGTACGACACACCTTACCTTGGTAACGTACACTGTACGACACACCTTACCTGGGTAACATACACTGTTCGACACACGCTACCTTGGTAACTTACACTTTATGACAAACGCTTCCTTGGTAAGTTACACTGTACGACACACGTTATCTTGGTAACTTACACTTACGACACACGTTACTTTAGTGACTTACACTGTGCGATAAACGTTATCTTGACTAACTTACACTGTACGACACACGTTACCTTGAAGATTTGTTACTTATGTTAAGTTGTGTGAAAGATCTTGCAGTTATGCAGTTAAAAGTATGTTGTAAGACACACCAAAGTTAAAAGTATGTTGTACGACACACCAGAGTTAAAAGTATGTTGTAAGACACATCAAAGTTAAAAGTATGTTGTAAGACACACCAGAGTTAAAAGTATGTTGTAAGACACACCAGAGTTAAAAGTATGTTGTAAGACACACCAAAGTTAAAAGTATGTTGTAAGACACACCAAAGTTAAAAGTATGTTGTAAGACACACCAGAGTTAAAAGTATGTTGTAAGACACACCAGAGTTAAAAGTATGTTGTAAGACACACCAAAGTTAAAAGTATGTTGTAAGACACACCAAAGTTAAAAGTATGTTGTAAGACACACCAGAGTTAAAAGTATGTTGTACGACACACCAGAGTTAAAAGTATGTTGTAAGACACCAGAGTTAAAAGTATGTTGTAAGACACACCAAAGTTAAAAGTATGTTGTAAGACACACCAAAGTTAAAAGTATGTTGTACGACACACCAGAGTTAAAAGTATGTTGTAAGACACACCAGAGTTAAAAGTATGTTGTAAGACACACCAGAGTTAAAAGTATGTAAAATTCAAACAACAGTTTTTTTCGTCTACACTACCACATACTTTATTAACACGTCAGTACCACATACTTTATTAACACGTCAGTACCACATACTTTATTAACACGTCACTATCACATACTTTATTAACACGTCACTACCACATACTTTATTAACACGTCAGTAGTACCACATACTTTATGAACACGTAAATACCACATACTTTATTAACACGTCAGTACCACATACTTTATTAACACGTCACTACCACATACTTTATTAACACGTCAGTGGTATCACATACTTTATTAGTACGTCAGTAGTACCACATACTTTATGAACACGTCAGTACCACATACTTTATTAACACGGCAGTAGTACCACATATTTTATTAACACATCACTACCACATACTTTATTAACACGTCACTACCACATACTTTATTAACACGTCACTACCACATACTTTAGTAACACATCAGTACCACATACTTTATTAACACGTCACTATCACATACTTTATTAACACGTCACTACCACATACTTTATTAACACATCAGTACCACATACTTTATTAACACGTCACTACCACATACTTTATTAACACGTTGCTATCACATACTTTATTAACACGTCAGTTCCACATACTTTATTAACAGGTCAGTAGTACCACATACTTTATTAACACATCAGTACCACATACTTTATTAACACGTCACTATCACATACTTTATTAACACGTCACTATCACATACTTTATTAACACGTCACTACTACATACTTTATTAACACATCAGTACCACATACTTTATTAACACGTCACTACCACATACTTTATTAACACATCAGTACCACATACTTTATTAACACGTCACTACCACATACTTTATTAACACGTTGCTATCACATACTTTATTAACACGTCAGTTCCACATACTTTATTAACAGGTCAGTAGTACCACATACTTTATTAACACATCACTACCACATACTTTATTAACACGTCACTATCACATACTTTATTAACACGTCACTATCACATACTTTATTAACACGTCACTACCACATACTTTATTAACACGGCAGTGGAACTAGTGCCTAGATGGCTAGGATTGTCGCTTCGAGATTACTTTAGTGTACTTGACTGGTCTGTGGGTTTCAGCTTTTGACATTCCATTTTAATTCCATAGATACCTACAGATGAAATTTAAATGGTAAATATGTCATGGACGTACTTAAGTATCTATTCAACGAAATAGATGGTGTTATTTTAATAGACACATGACAGCTTCTAAAGGGAAGGTGCACTACATGGCCAAAAGTATGTGGACACCCCTTATAATTTGTGGGTTCGGCTATTTCAGCCACACCCATTGCTAATAGATGCATAAAATCAAGCTTACAGCCATGCAGTCTCCATAGACAAACATTGGCAGTAGAATGGGTCGTACTGAAGAGCTCAGTGACTTTCAACGTGGCACTGTCATGGGATTCCACCTTTCTAACAAGTTAGTTCGTCAAATTTCTGCCCTGCTAGGGCTGCCCCGGTCAACTGTAAGTGCCGTTATTGTAAGGTGGAAACGTCTAGGAGCAGCAACAGCTCAGCCACGAAGCGGTAGGCCACACAAGCTTATAGAACGGGTCCACCAAGTACAGAAGCGCGTAAAAATCGTCTGTCCACAGTTCAACACTTACTGCCGAGTTTCAAACTGCCTCTGGAAGCAGCGTCAGCACAATAATTGTTCATCGAAAGCTTCATGAAATGGTTTCCATGGCCGAGCAGCCGCACACAAGTCTAAGATCACCATGCACCATGTCAAGCGTCAGTTGGAATGATGTAAAGCATACTGGCATTGGACTCTGGAGTAGTGGAAACGCGTTTTCTGGAGTGATAAATCACATTTCACTATCTGTTAGTCTGACGGATGAACCTGGATTTGGTAGATGCCAGGAGAACGCTACCTACCTGAATGCATAGTGCCAATTGTAAAGTTTTGTGGAGGAGGCATAATGGTATGGGGCTGTTTTTCATGGTTTGGGCTAGACTCTTTAGTTACAGTGAAGGGAAATCTTAATGTTACAGCATAAAATGACATTCCTGAGAATTTTATGCTTCCAACTTTGTGGTAACAGTTTGGAGAAGACCCTTTTTGTTTCAGCATGACAATGCCCTCGTGCACAAAGCGAGATCCATAAAAACATAGTTTGCAGAGGTTGGTGTGGAAGAACTTAACTGGCCTACACAGTGCCCTGACCTCAACCCCATCGAACCCCTTTGGGATGAACTGGAACATCGACTGCGAGCCAGGCTTTCTTTCCTGACATCAGTGCCCAACCTCACTGATGCTCTTGTGGCTAAATAGAAGCGAATCCCCGCAGCTATGTTCCAAAATATAGTGAAAAGCCTTCCCAGAAGAGTGGAGGCATCAAAGGGGGACCAACTCCATATTAATGCCCATAGTTTTGGAATGAGATGTTCAACAAACACATATGGGTGTGATGGTCAGGTGTACACATACTTTTGGCCATCTAGTATATATACTTTACACAGATGTAACATAAAAGTAAAGAAACAAGAACATTAATAAATATTTATTTAAAATGAAACATAAATCAGAAATTTATAATATATAATTATTTCTTCGGCAATTTTATAGACTTATCTACAGACCAAAGTAAAAAATATATTTTATAAATGTATGAAATATATAATTGTGGCTTCAATTTTTGCTTCATTACTTTCTGTAGCAGGGTCTCGACTTCGTTTTAAAATTCATATATTTTAATACTCTCGTCTTTATAACACATACTATTAAACAAAACATTTTTATAACACAAACACTCAGACAATATTTTGTAGCATACTGCTGTGCGAGTTAACACTCGTATAGCAGACACTACAAATATTTTCTAATAACCAAAACCCAAACTTATTCTTACCATAAGTATGCTTTTTTGTTGTTGCCTTAGTAACGTAAGTTGAACAGAGTTGCCTTGGTGATGGAAGCCTATGCAAGTTCGGTAAAGGTAGGCTTGTTGACTTGAAGGAAACTGAACGTTCTTTTTTTTCTGATTGACCTTTGACATCCGTTGCTTTAGAAACCAATGTTTGACTATCACAACAATTCTCTCTGCACGTTATAACGTTTCTGTTTGAAATATATATATATAAAAGTCATTAATAATTACGTTATCATATATCTGATGCTGCCTACCTGACATTTTGAACCTTCGTTAGGTTACAAGACTGGAACGTTCCCACATTTGGTATATTAATAAACAAGAATGGGGGTTTGGTTTGTTTTGGATTTCGCGCAAAGCTACACGAGGGCTATCCGCGCTAGCCATCCCTAATTTAGTAGTGTAAGACTAGAGGAAAGGCAGCTAGTCGTCACCAACCATCGCGAGCTCTTTTACCAACGAATAGTGGGATTGACCGTCACATTACAACGCCCCCACGGCTGAAAGAGCGAGGATGTTTGGTGTGACGGGGATTCGAACCCGCGACCCTCAGATTACGAGTCGAGTCCTGAACCATCTGGCCATGCCGGGCCAGAATGTGGGCATAGAAAGGTGTTAAATCTCTTCAGAGAAGTAAGTGTCTGTAGCAACCTTGAAATTGGTCGAGTTTCTTACCCAAATGTTTCCATCATAATACTTCTTTTGTCAATTGGACCAATAAACTGTGGAGCTGTGGTTCCGCTGTACCAAATAAACCCGCTCCGCACCTCGTAGTAGCGGATGAGTGAAGGTCATTTTCCAATATTCGGTTTGACAAGAGTTTCACAAAAGCTGGTGTTGTCTTTACTTTAGTCTATCACAGCTAAATTAACGATGGATATCAGGAGTGGCTTTTGAGTAGCTTTGAGCGAAATCACAGAAACCATCAAAACTTTACTTTTAATACGGAAAAGTAGATTTTTGTTTACCAGTTTACGTTTTAGTCCTTTTTCTTAACATGGCTGAAATAACCCTGACCTTCTTGTGTATAGAACATCAGATGACCAATGAATATGTCAAAGGGGTTCAAGCATGTTCAAGTAATAAACGTATCAGAACAGGGACGTCGGGGAATCCCATATTCGAGAATTGGTTGAAAAGCTTCACCTTTTCAACTGCGAGTGCTTTACGAAAACATTTAATGTCTCTATTTGGCTGACTGCCTTCTCTTTGGTCAATTCAAGGTCAGAGATTTACGATTTGGTCAGTTAGACCATTGTATGTATAATTTACCGGCCAGATGAAAAGACAATACGAACATTGTAGTTTTAGTATGTTATTATTTCCCAAAAAGTCATTAAATAATAATGATGTTAAGTCTAAAAATAACAATGCTGATGGGTGGGTGGGTGGAAGGGGAAACAGGCCTATGGAAAGTTTTCATATAATACTAAAATAACAATGCTAATGGGTGGGTGGGTGGAAGAGGAAACAGGCCTATGGAAAGTTTTCATATAATATTAAAATAACAATGCTGATGGGTGGGTGGAAGAGGAAACAGGCCTATGGAAAGTTTCTCATATAATATTAAAATAACAATGCTGATGGGTGGGTGGGTGGAACCCATAGGAAACAGGCCTATGGAAAGTTTCCATATAATATTAAAATAACAATGCTGATGGGTGGGTGGAAGGGGAAACAGGCCTATGGAAAGTTTTCATATAATATTAAAATAACAATGCTGATGGGTGGGTGGAAGAGGAAACAGGCCTATGGAAAGTTTCTCATATAATATTAAAATAACAATGCTGATGGGTGGGTGGGTGGAACCCATAGGAAACAGGCCTATGGAAAGTTTCCATATAATATTAAAATAACAATGCTAATGGGTGGGTGGGTGGAAGGAAAAACAGGCCTATGGAAAGTTTTCATATAATACTAAAATAACAATGCTGATGGGTGGGTGGGTGAAAGGGAAAAAGCCTATGGAAAGTTTTAATATAATATTAAAATAACAATGCTAATGGGTGGGTAGGTGGAAGGGGAAACAGGCCTACTGACAATTTTTTAAAATGACATTGGAATAACAATGTTGATGGGTGGTAGTTAGAAAAAAAAATAGGCCTACTGAAGGTTTTTCATATAATATTAAAATAATAATGCTGATAGGTGGGTGGGTGAAAGGGAAAAAGCCTATGGAAAGTTTTTCATATAATATTAAAATAACAATGCTGATAGGTGGGTGGGTGGAAGGGAAACAGGCCTATGGAAAGTTTTTCATATAATATTAAAATAACAATGCTGATAGGCGGGTGGGTGAAAGGGAAACAGGCCTATGGAAAGGTTTTTCATATAATATTAAAATAACAATGCTGATAGGTGGGTGAGTGGAAGGAAACAGGCCTACGGAAAGTTTTTCATTTAACAGTAGTGATACATCTTTTTAGTGGTTTCAGAACATTGAGGAAAGTTATATGAGGGATTATTTGCTTATAATATTTCCTCATATAGAGCTGATGGATTATGGGAAGGCAACTAGTAAATGGCATCCACTTACCATTCTTGGGTTATTCCCGCTTAATTGAAAAGTGGGATTTGACTGTCACGTTTATAACACACCCACAGAGTGTAATTATGCTTCAACGGCATAAACAGCAAGGCCACGCCCAGCCCTTCAAGGTAAAAACAAATGTTAAGGTATGTACATTGTAGTAAGGCAATACTTATGAAATTCGGTCGATGTATTCTTCTGTTTTATTTTTTTTATTTGATAAGAGACATATATTAACAATTCACCCCATGCATGCTACTCTTTAGACATGCGTGTATTTCGTGGACAGGTGAAATGTACAGCAGACCTTTACCATTTGGTGTGATTAACCACACGGCTACCTTTAAAAGGAAACTTATCAGTTCTTGAGAGTCGTTTATCACAGGATTTTAAATTTGAATTTTCTGTGAGCTGCAGCTTAATGTTCCAGAAAGCGATTATGCGTTTTGAATTACAACTTATTTCCATATTTTTAGGAAATGTCTTTGTAGGTTCCAATCCTGGAATCAGGAGAAAAACAAAAGAAAAAATAAGAAAGAACTGATACTAACCTTCCTTGGTACCCAAGTCAAGTATTTACACTAAACAATATGTGGGAAACATTAAATTCCATATATAAAATTTGTTTGTTTTGAATTTCGCGCAGGGCTACGTGAGAGCTATCTGCGCTAGCCGTCCCTAATTTATCAGTGTAAGACTAGAGGGAAGGCAGCTAGTCATCATCACCCACCGCAAACTCTTAGGCTACTCTTTTACCAACGAATAGTGGGATTGACGGTCACATTATAACGCCCCTACAGCTGAAAGGGCGAGCATGTTTGGTGCGACCGGGATGCGAACTCGCGACCTTCGAATTACGAGTCTAGCGCACTAACAACCTGGCCATGCCGGGGCCCATTGATCAAGTGAGAAATGGTTAAATGCTACAAACCCAAATAAGAAATGAGTAAGCGTCACGTTCTCCTAATAAGAATAATTAAATACCACATCCCCTAAAATCAGAAGTGGGTAAAGGCCTCACTTCCCAATTAGGTAACATATAAATGCTGCACTTTCCAAAACAGTGATATAAAAGTCACCGCACCCTCCAAATAAAAAGCTACCAAAAACCTAGTTATCAAATAAGAAAGTGGAAAACGTCATAGTCACCCCCAGCAAAATAAACAGAGAAATGTCCCTTAAAAAGGAATGAGTAGATATCACATTCTCAAAAAGAAATGCGTAAAACACTCACTCCCAAAATGAAGAATGTGTAATGTGTAAAACACTCACTCCCAGAATAAAGAGTGTGTAATGTGTAAAAACCTCACTCCCAGAATAAAGAGTGTGTAATGTGTAAAACACTCACTCCCAGAATGAAGAGTGTGTGATGTGTAAAACACTCACTCCCAGAATGAACAGTGTGTAATGTGTAAAACACTCACTCCCAGAATGAAGACTGTGTAATGTGTAAAACACTCACTTCCAGAATGAAGAGTGTGTGATGTGTAAAACACTCACTCCCAGAATGAAGAGTGTGTAATGTGTAAAACACTCACTTCCAGAATGAAGAGTGTGTGATGTGTAAAACACTCACTCCCAGAATGAAAAGTGTGTAATATGTAAAACACTCACTCCCAGAATAAAGAGTGTGTAATGTGTAAAAACCTCACTCCCAGAATAAAGAGTGTGTAATGTGTAAAACATTCACTCCCAGAATGAAGAGTGTGTAATGTGTAAAAACACTCACTCCCAGAATGAAGAGTGTGTAATGTGTAAAAACCTCACTCTCAGAATAAAGAGTGTGTAATATGTAAAACACTCACTCCCAGAATGAAGAGAGTGTAATGTGTAAAAACCTCACTCCCAGAATGAAAAGTGTGTAATGTGTAAAACACTCACTACCAGAATGAAGAGTGTGTAATGTGTAAAACACTCACTCCCAGAATGAAGAGTGTGTAATGTGTAAAACACTCACTCCCAGAATGAAGAGTGTGTAATGTGTAAAACACTCACTCCCAGAATGAAGAGTGTGTAATGTGTAAAAACACTCACTCCCAGAATGAAGAGAGTGTAATGTGTAAAAACCTCACTCTCAGAATAAAGAGTGTGTAATATGTAAAACACTCACTTCCAGAATGAAGAGTGTGTAATGTGTAAAAACCTCACTCCCAGAATGAAGAGTGTGCAATGTGTAAAAACATCACTCTCAGAATGAAGAGTGTGTAATGTGTAAAACACTCACTCCCAGAATGAAGAGTGTGTAATGTGTGAAACACTCACTCCCAGAATGAAGAGTGTGTAATGTGTAAAACACTCACTCCCAGAATGAAGAGTGTGTAATGTGTAAAACACTCACTTCCAGAATGAAGAGTGTGTAATGTGTAAAAACCTCACTCCCAGAATGAAGAGTGTGCAATGTGTAAAAACCTCACTCTCAGAATGAAGAGTGTGTAATGTATAAAACACTCACTCCCAGAATGAAGAGTGTGTAATGTGTAAAAACCTCACTCCCAGAATAAAAAGTGTGTAATATGTAAAACACTCACTCCTAGAATGAAGTGTGTGTAATGTGTAAAACACTCACTCCCAGAATGAAGAGTGTGTAATATGTAAAACACTCACTCCCAGAATGAAGAGTGTGTAATGTGTAAAACACTCACTACCAGAATAAAGTGTGTGTAATGTGTAAAACACTCACTCACAGAATGAAGAGTGTGTAATGTGTAAAAACCTCACTCCCAGAATGAAGAGTGTGTAATGTGTGAAACACTCACTCCCAGAATGAAGAGTGGGTAATGTGTAAAACACTCACTACCAGAATGAAGGGTGTGTAATGTGTAAAACACTCACTCCCAGAATGAAGACTGTGTAATGTGTAAAACACTCACTCCCAGAATGAAGAGTGTGTTATACAATTTTATGTTGACTCTTGTCTCCACTGCTGACTTTTATCGCTATCAAAATACTGAAGTTAAAAAGTCGTTTCTCTAAAGTGTCTTATATTTATGGTGATCATATAACCCCTTGACCATTAACCATCTTTTACAGTAAGATCGCTCTTTATAAAGATCATCTGACGTTTTGACCTCACAAGTTCGTCCGTATGCTCTTCGCAATGGTCATCACTAACCATAGGTCAGTTTTAAATCTAGTAGCCATGGCGAGCAACGTATAATTAAAACGAACAAGACATGTTAATCTAGCTGACCCAGTTGTCAAACCCCAATTCTAATTAATATCCACCAGTGGATGTTTGATTAGTTTTCTTTCTGTTGTATTTACTTTATGTTTCACTACTTCAACTGTTTATTTCTCTTAATCTAAAACAGACGTATAACTTTTGTTTTTAATGTGATAAAAGATATTTTAACATTTGGAACTGTGGCAATATTCAGAGTTCTGCACTTGGAAATCTGGAATTACCCAGATTTGGCCAAAGGTCCTAACTTGACTCCATATTCTTAAAGTCACCCATACTAATGATATTCAATATTCGTCATTTCGAAGATTATCTGTCATAAGTTTTAGTGAAAATGTGTAGTTAAGTTTAGCCTTCTGGGTAACGTGCTGGACTGTGGCTTCATGGTCCACCATGGCTGGTGTTGCATTAGGGCCGAGAGGGTACTTGGAATAAGATGTTCGTACTTTTCGTGATGATGTGCGGACAGTGTGATGATGTGTGAACAGTGTGATGATGTGCGAACTGTGTGATGATGTGTGAACAGTGTGATGATGTGCGGACAGTGTGATGATGTGCGGACAGTGTGATGATGTGTGAACAGTGTGATGATGTGCGGACAGTGTGATGATGTGCGAACTGTGTGATGATGTGCGGACAGTGTGATGATGTGTGAACTGTGTGATGATGTGCGGACAGTGTGATGATGTGTGAACAGTGTGATGATGTGTGAACAGTGTGATGATGTGCGCGAACAGTGTGATGATGTGCCGAACTGTGTGATGATGTGAAACGAACAGTGTGATGATGTGAAACAGTGTGATGATATGCGAACCGTGTGATGATGTGCGAACAGTGTGATGATGATGCGAACAACAGTGTGATGATGTGCGAACATTGTGATGATAATGCGAAACAGTGTGATGATGTGCGAAACAGTGTGATGATGTGCGAAACAGTGTGATGATTGCGAAACAACAGTGTGAAGATGTGTAAACAGTGTGATGATGTGTGAACCGTGTGATGATGTGCGAACACAGCGACGACGAACGAACAGTGTGATGATATGCGAACAGCGTGATGATGTGCGAACCGTGTGATGATGCGCGACAGTGTGATGATGCGCGAACAGTGTGATGATGCGCGATCAGCGTGTGATGATGCGCGACAGCGTGATGATGTGCGAACATGCGTGATGATGCGCGAACAGTGTGATAATGCGCGAACAGTGTGATGATGATGTGCGAACATTGTGATGATAATACGAACAGTGTGACGCGATATGCAGCGAACAGTGTGATGATATTGCGAACAGTGTGATGATAATGCGAACAGTGTGATGATATGTGAACTGTGTGATGATGCGCGAAACAGTGTGATGATAATGTAGAACTGTGTGATGACGCGCGAACTGTGTGATGATAATGCGAAACAGTGTGATGATATGTGAAACAGTGTGATGATGTAGAACAGTGTGATGATAATACGAAACAGTGCGATGATGATGCGCGAACAGTGTGTTGATATGCGAACAGTGTGATGATATGCGAACAGTGTGATGACGTGAACAGTGTGAAGATGTGCAAACAGTGTGATGATGTGCGAACAGTGTGATGATGTGCGAACAGTGTGTTGATATGCGACAGTGTGATGATGTGCGAACAGTGTGATGATAATGCGAACAGTGTGACGACGTGCGACAGTGTGACGATGTGCGAACCGTGTGACGATGCGCGACAGTGTTTTGATAATGCGAACCGTGTGATGACGTGCGAACAGTGTGATGACGTATGAAACAATTGTGACGATGTGCGAACAGTGTGACGATATGCGACAGCGTGACGACGTGCGAACAGTGTGATGATATGCGCGAACAGCGTGACGACGCGAAACAGTGCGACGACGCGCGAACAGTGTGACGACGTGCGAACAGTGTGATGATGTGCGAACAGTGTGATGACGTGCGAAACAGTGTGATGACGTGTGAACAGTGTGACGACGTACGAAACAGTGTGATGATGTATGAACAGTGTGACGATGCGCGACAGTGTGATGATGTGTGAAACAGTGTGACGATGTGCGAAACAGCGTGATGATGCGCGAACAGTGTGATGACGCGCGAACCGTGCGATGACGCGCGACAGCGTGACGATGCGTGAACCGTGCGATGACGTGTGAACAGTGTGACGACGTACGAACCGTGTGACGATTACGCGACAGTGTGATGATGTGTGAACAGTGTGATGATGTGCGAACAGTGTGATGATGCGCGAACAGTGTGATGATATGCGAACCGTGATGACGATGTGAAAACAGTGTAATGACGCGCGAACCGTGCGATGATGTATGAAACAGCGTGTGTGATATGCGCGAGACAGTGTGACGACGTGTGAACAGTGTGTGATGACGTGCGAACAGTGTGATGATGTGCGAACAGCGTGATGACGTATGAACAGCGCGACGACGTATGAACAGTGTGATGATGTGCGAAACAGTGTGACGATGTATGAACAGTGTGATGACGCGCGAACAGTGTGATGACGTGCGACAGTGTGATGATATGCGAACAGCGTGATGATGCGCGAACAGCGTGATGACGCGCGAACAGCGCGATGATGCGCGAACAGTGTGATGATGTGCGAGACAGTGTGATGACGCGCGAACAGTGTGACGATAATGCGAACAGTGCGATGATATGCGAAACAGTGTGATGATGTGCGCGACAGTGTGATGATGTGCGAACAGCGTGATGATGTGTGAACTGTGTGATGATGTGTGAACAGTGTGATGATGTGCGAACAGTGTGATGATGTGTGAACTGTGTGATGATGTGTGAACAGTGTGATGATGTGCGAACTGTGTGATGATGTATGAACAGTGTGTTGATGTGCGGACAGTGTGATGATGTGTGAACAGTGTGATGATGTGCGGACAGTGTGATGATTTGTGAACAGTGTGATGATGTGCGGACAGTGTGTTGATGTGCGGACAGTGTGATGATGTGTGAACTGTGTGATGATGTGCGAACAGTGTGATGACGTGGGTAAGAAATTCGAAATTTGTTAGTCGTATTAAATATGCTTCCAAATATTTGAAATAAGACAAGGAAATGAAACCCTGACATACAAAAGAAAAACGTGAACATATCAATTGTATAATAATTCCATAAACGATAATTTTACCAAGCAGATTTCCGTGACCCAGCCAATTCAGCGTGGTTTTGTCTGTTTTCTAATTTTCGCGTTTCGTAAGATCGTGTGTAAGTAATATATGCTATTTCCATAGAAATAACCAGAGAACAGAAGCGACACAAGACAGACTTTCTTAAAGTACGGCTTTCAGAACCTGAGCTTCTAACAATTTACAATAATTAGCTGTATTGAAGGACATGAGCTGGAAATGGAAATTCTACTATTTTGAAGCCCTAGTCACGAAGGACATAGCATTTGAACGTGTTCTAAGTAATACAGTAAGTTAAACGCTATTTGAATGCCACTGCGATTAGCCGAGAATTATAAAACAGTTTCATAACATGGTGGAAACAAAATAATAACAAAGAAAAGTAAAACTAAAACAGCTATTATTTTCAACGACTGTCGGTGAACTTTGAAAACTTGTTGTGTGAAAGGCAGTAACCATGAAATTTAACTTCTTAACAACAACATTAAAAAGGAAATACGTTAAAAAAACAATATTTTTAACAACTGTAGTTGTAGCTAGAAAATTTATTGTTTTATCAAAAACAAACCCAACAACAACGAAGTTTAGCTTCATTAATATTTATTAACTCGTTAACGAGATCAAATGTTGTACCTGTTTGTCTCTTTTTACACATACAAATACATACTGACTACATCTTTGAAATAACATTTAAGGAATGTTTGCGAAGAAAGATTTATCCAGAGTTTGAAAAGGAATGGTGGAAAAACATTAATTGAAGCATTTCAAAGGTCAAAGCTAAAGTAAAGGTCATATATTATTACAGATATTTTAAAGGTTTGTGGCATACGTGGTAGAAATGCGTTTTTAAATGAGTATGTTTTTTGACAACACGTACACGTACAATCATGTGAAAAAGTTAGGACATCCCATGAAAGCCTGTGTATTTTTGTAACAGTTTTGGATATATAGATATTTAATCTCAATTTTAACAATACTGAGAGATTATAGGAATATAACTAAACAATTAAAACTGAAGAAAAGACTTTTCAAGATCTTCTGTAAATGTAATTCTACAAAAATGCATATTCTAACTGAGGAAAAAGTTAGGACACCCCCACATTTATTTCCACTTAAAATGGCTCAAC
Organism: Tachypleus tridentatus; assembly: GCF_004210375.1. Taxonomy (NCBI): domain Eukaryota; kingdom Metazoa; phylum Arthropoda; class Merostomata; order Xiphosura; family Limulidae; genus Tachypleus; species Tachypleus tridentatus. The sequence goes on from NC_134834.1 coordinate 10,913,349, forward strand.
TCACACACAGGTGTATCACACCAGGTGCACATGATTTTAGAAGATCGTTACTCAGCATTTTGAATGAGGCTTGCCCTATTTAAATCTCAGACATTTAGTTTGGTGTGCTCCTGACTGTTGAAGTGGGAGTGAGCACCATGGTGAGAGCTAAAGAGCTGTCTGAGGCCTTCAGACAGAAAATTGTAGAAGCTTATGAGTCTGGTAATGGATTTAAAAAGATCCCAAAAGATTTTGAAATCAGATATTCCACTGTCCGGAAAACAGTCAACAAGTGGAGGGCCTTCAAAACAACTGCCAACATGCCCAGGTCTGGTCGTTTAAACAAGTTCACCCCGAGAGCAGACCGCAAGATGCTAAAAGAGATCTCCAAGTACCCTAACATGTCATCACGGGACCTGCAGCAGGCTCTGGCTACTGTTGATGTGAAAGTGCATGTCTCTACAATCAGAAAGAGACTGCACAAGTTTAACTTGCATGGGAGGTGTGCAAGGAGGAAACCTTTGTTCTCTAAGAAAAACATCAAGGCCAGACTGAAGTTTGCCAGAGAGAATGTAGACAAAGACCAGGACTTCTGGAATAATGTTCTTTGGACAGATGAGTCCAAAATTGAATTATTTGGACACCAGAACAGAGGACATGCTTGGCGTAAACAAAATACAGCATTCCAAGTAAAGAACCTCATACCAACTGTGAAGCATGGAGGTGGAAGTGTCATGGTTTGGGGCTGCTTTGCTGCAGCAGGACCTGGAAAGCTCACAATCATAGAATGCACCATGCATTCCACTGTGTATCAGAGGGTGCTTGAGGAACATGTGAGTCCATCTGTAAGAAAATTAAAGCTGAAGCGGAACTGGACCCTGCAACAGGACAATGACCCAAAACATACCAGTAAATCCACCAAGGACTGGCTGAAAACTAAGAAATGGAGAGTCCTGGAATGGCCGAGTCAAAGCCCAGATCTTAATCCCATTAAGATGCTGTGGGGTGACTTGAAACAGGCTGTACATGCAAGAAACCCCCCAAACATCTCACAGCTGAAAGAATTCTGCATTGAGGAGTGGGAAAAACATTCTTCAGACCTATGTCAGAGACTGGTAGATGGCTACAAGAAGCGTCTCACTGCAGTTATTTCAGCCAAAGGGGGTAACACTAGCTATTAGGGGGTAGGGTGTCCTAACTTTTTCCTCAGAATATGCATTTTTGTAGAATTACATTTACAGAAGATCTTGAAAAGTCTTTTCTTCAGTTTTAATTGTTTAGTTATACTTCTATCATCTCTCAGTATTGTTAAAATTGAGATTAAATATCCATATATCCAAAAAATGTTACACAAATACACAGACTTTCATAGGGAGTCCTAACTTTTTCACATGACTGTATGTTTGCTTACCTGTCGAGTATTTAAAACAAGTTAAACGTAAATCAACCGACAATAGTCACAAGGGTATCCATTCTCGATTGTGATATATTCACACTTTTCTGTCACAAACCATAAAATATTAAAATAATAACTTCTATTTAAAATATGTCGACTACTTGACATACTGCTAACAGTAAACATGAACTGAGAACAGAAATATAATCAGTGTTATATGTTGTGAAGTTAAGAACAACAAGGAATTGACTACATCAGTGTTATATGTTGTGATGTTAGAACAACAAGGAAGTGACTACATCAGTGTTATATGTTGTGATGTTAAGAAGAACAAGGAAGTGATTACATCAGTGTTATATGTTGTGAAGTTAAGAACAACAAGGAAGTGACTACATCAGTGTTATATGTTGTGATGTTAAGAACAACAAGGAAGTGACTACATCAGTGTTATATGTTGTGAAGTTAAGAACAACAAGGATGTGATTACATCAGTGTTATATGTTGTGAAGTTAAGAACAACAAGGAAGTGACTACATCAGTGTTATATGTTGTGAAGTTAAGAACAACAAGGATGTGATTACATCAGTGTTATATGTTGTGATGTTAAGAACAACAAGGAAGTGACTACATCAGTGTTATATGTTGTGATGTTAAGAACAACAAGGAATTGACTACATCAGTGTTATATGTTGTGATGTTAGAACAACAAGGAAGTGACTACATCAGTGTTATATGTTGTGATGTTAAGAAGAACAAGGAAGTGATTACATCAGTGTTATATGTTGTGAAGTTAAGAACAACAAGAATGTGACTACATCAGTGTTATATGTTGTGATGTTAAGAACAACAAGGAAGTGACTACATCAGTGTTATATGTTGTGAAGTTAAGAACAACAAGGATGTGATTACATCAGTGTTATATGTTGTGAAGTTAAGAACAACAAGGAAGTGACTACATCAGTGTTATATGTTGTGAAGTTAAGAACAACAAGGATGTGATTACATCAGTGTTATATGTTGTGATGTTAAGAACAACAAGGAAGTGACTACATCAGTGTTATATGTTGTGATGTTAAGAACAACAAGGAAGTGACTACATCAGTGTTGTATGTTGTGATGTTAAGAACAACAAGGAAGTGACTACATCAGTGTTGTATGTTGTGATGTTAAGAACAACAAGGAAGTGACTACATCAGTGTTATATGTTGTCATGTTAGGAACGAGAAGGTAGTGACTAGATCAGTGTTATATGTTGTGATGTTAAGAACAACAAGGAAGTGACTACATCAGTGTTATATGTTGTAAAGTTAAGAACAACAAGGAAGTGACTACATCAGTGTTATATGTTGTGATGCTAAGAACAACAAGGATGTGACTACATCAGTGTTATATGTTGTGATGTTAAGAACAACAAGGAAGTAACTACATCAGTGTTGTATGTTGTGATGTGAGAACAACAAGGATGTGACTACATCAGTGTTATATGTTGTAAAGTTAAGAACAACAAGGATGTGATTACACCAGTGTTATATGTTGTGATGTTAGAACAACAAGGAAGTGACTACATCGGTGTTATATGTTGTGATGTTAAGAACGAGAAGGAAGTGACTACATCAGTGTTATATGTTGTGATGTTAGGAACAACAAGGAAGTGACTACATCAGTGTTATATGTTGTGATGTTAAGAACAACAAGGAAGTGACTACATCAGTGTTATATGTTGTGATGTTAAGAACAACAAGGATGTGACTACATCAGTGTTATATGTTGTGATGTTAAGAACAACAAGGAAGTGACTACATCAGTGTTATATGTTGTGATGTTAAGAACAACAAGGAAGTGACTACATCAGTGTTATATGTTGTGATGTTAGAACAACAAGGAAGTGACTACATCAGCGTTATATGTTGTAATGTTAAGAACAACAAGGAAGTGACTACATCAGTGTTATATGTTGTGATGGTAAGAACAACAAGGAAGTGACTACATCAGTGTTATATGTTGTGATGTTAAGAACAACAAGGATGTGACTACATCAGTGTTATATGTTGTGATGTTAAGAACAACAAGGATGTGACTACATCAGTGTTATATGTTGTGATGTTAAGAACAACAAGGATGTGACTACATCAGTGTTATATGTTGTGATGGTAAGAACAACAAGGAAGTGACTACATCAGTGTTATATGTTGTGATGTTAGAACAACAAGGATGTGACTACATCAGTGTTATATGTTGTGATGTTAAGAACAACAAGGAAGTGACTACATCAGTGTTATATGTTGTGATGTTAAGAACAACAAGGATGTGACTACATCAGTGTTATATGTTGTGATGTTAAGAACAACAAGGATGTGACTACATCAGTGTTATATGTTGTGATGGTAAGAACAACAAGGAAGTGACTACATCAGTGTTATATGTTGTGATGTTAGAACAACAAGGATGTGACTACATCAGTGTTATATGTTGTGATGTTAAGAACAACAAGGAAGTGACTACATCAGTGTTGTATGTTGTGATGTTAAGAACAACAAGGAAGTGACTACATCAGTGTTGTATGTTGTGATGTTAAGAACAACAAGGAAGTGACTACCTCAGTGTTATATGTTGTGATGCTAAGAACGAGAAGGAAGTAACTACAACTGTATTATATGTTGTGATGTTAAGAACAACAAGGAAGTAACTACATCAGTGTTGTATGTTGTGATGTGAGAACAACAAGGATGTGACTACATCAGTGTTATATGTTGTAAAGTTAAGAACAACAAGGAAGTGACTACATCAGTGTTGTATGTTGTGATGTTAAGAACAACAAGGAAGTGACTACATCAGTGTTATATGTTGTGATGCTAAAAACGAGAAGGAAGTAACTACAACTGTATTATATGTTGTGATGTTAAGAACAACAAGGAAGTAACTACATCAGTGTTGTATGTTGTGATGTGAGAACAACAAGGATGTGACTACATCAGTGTTATATGTTGTAAAGTTAAGAACAACAAGGAAGTGACTACATCAGTGTTGTATGTTGTGATGTTAAGAACAACAAGGAAGTGACTACATCAGTGTTATATGTTGTGATGTTAAGAACAACAAGGATGTGACTACATCAGTGTTATATGTTGTGATGTGAAGAACAACAAGGATGTGACTACATCAGTGTTATATGTTGTGATGTTAAGAACAACAAGGAAGTGACTACATCAGTGTTATATGTTGTGATGTTAGAACAACAAGGAAGTGACTACATCAGTGTTATATGTTGTGATGTTAAGAACAACAAGAATGTGACTACATCAGTGTTGTATGTTGTGATGTTAAGAACAACAAGGAAGTGACTACATCAGTGTTGTATGTTGTGATGTTAAGAACAACAAGGAAGTGACTACATCAGTGTTATATGTTGTGATGGTAAGAACAACAAGGAAGTGACTACATCAGTGTTATATGTTGTGATGTTAGAACAACAAGGATGTGACTACATCAGTGTTATATGTTGTGATGTTAAGAACAACAAGGAAGTGACTACATCAGTGTTATATGTTGTGATGTTAAGAACAACAAGGATGTGACTACATCAGTGTTATATGTTGTGATGTTAAGAACAACAAGGATGTGACTACATCAGTGTTATATGTTGTGATGGTAAGAACAACAAGGAAGTGACTACATCAGTGTTATATGTTGTGATGTTAGAACAACAAGGATGTGACTACATCAGTGTTATATGTTGTGATGTGAAGAACAACAAGGAAGTGACTACATCAGTGTTGTATGTTGTGATGTTAAGAACAACAAGGAAGTGACTACATCAGTGTTGTATGTTGTGATGTTAAGAACAACAAGGATGTGACTACATCAGTGTTATATGTTGTGATGTTAAGAACAACAAGGAAGTGACTACATCAGTGTTATATGTTGTGATGTTAAGAACAACAAGAATGTGACTACATCAGTGTTATATGTTGTGATGTTAAGAACAACAAGGATGTGACTACATCAGTGTTATATGTTGTGATGGTAAGAACAACAAGGAAGTGACTACATCAGTGTTATATGTTGTGATGTTAGAACAACAAGGATGTGACTACATCAGTGTTATATGTTGTGATGTTAAGAACAACAAGGAAGTGACTACATCAGTGTTGTATGTTGTGATGTTAAGAAGAACAAGGAAGTGATTACATCAGTGTTATATGTTGTCATGTTAAGAACAACAAGGAAGTGATTACATCAGTGTTATATGTTGTGATGTTAAGAACAACAAGGAAGTGACTACATCAGTGTTATATGTTGTCATGTTAAGAACAACAAGGTAGTTACTACATCAGTGTTATATGTTGTCATGTTAAGAACAACAAGGAAGTGACTACATCAGTGTTATATGTTGTGATGTTAAGAACAACAAGGATGTGACTACATCAGTGTTATATGTTGTGATGTTAAGAACAACAAGGATGTGACTACATCAGTGTTATATGTTGTGATGGTAAGAACAACAAGGAAGTGACTACATCAGTGTTATATGTTGTGATGTTAGAACAACAAGGATGTGACTACATCAGTGTTATATGTTGTGATGTTAAGAACAACAAGGAAGTGACTACATCAGTGTTGTATGTTGTGATGTTAAGAACAACAAGGAAGTGACTACATCAGTGTTGTATGTTGTGATGTTAAGAACAACAAGGAAGTGACTACATCAGTGTTATATGTTGTGATGCTAAGAACGAGAAGGAAGTAACTACAACTGTATTATATGTTGTGATGTTAAGAACAACAAGGAAGTAACTACATCAGTGTTGTATGTTGTGATGTGAGAACAACAAGGATGTGACTACATCAGTGTTATATGTTGTAAAGTTAAGAACAACAAGGAAGTGACTACATCAGTGTTGTATGTTGTGATGTTAAGAACAACAAGGAAGTGACTACATCAGTGTTATATGTTGTGATGCTAAGAACGAGAAGGAAGTAACTACAACTGTATTATATGTTGTGATGTTAAGAACAACAAGGAAGTAACTACATCAGTGTTGTATGTTGTGATGTGAGAACAACAAGGATGTGACTACATCAGTGTTATATGTTGTAAAGTTAAGAACAACAAGGAAGTGACTACATCAGTGTTGTATGTTGTGATGTTAAGAACAACAAGGAAGTGACTACATCAGTGTTATATGTTGTGATGTTAAGAACAACAAGGATGTGACTACATCAGTGTTATATGTTGTGATGTGAAGAACAACAAGGATGTGACTACATCAGTGTTATATGTTGTGATGTTAAGAACAACAAGGAAGTGACTACATCAGTGTTATATGTTGTGATGTTAGAACAACAAGGAAGTGACTACATCAGTGTTATATGTTGTGATGTTAAGAACAACAAGAATGTGACTACATCAGTGTTGTATGTTGTGATGTTAAGAACAACAAGGAAGTGACTACATCAGTGTTGTATGTTGTGATGTTAAGAACAACAAGGAAGTGACTACATCAGTGTTATATGTTGTGATGGTAAGAACAACAAGGAAGTGACTACATCAGTGTTATATGTTGTGATGTTAGAACAACAAGGATGTGACTACATCAGTGTTATATGTTGTGATGTTAAGAACAACAAGGAAGTGACTACATCAGTGTTATATGTTGTGATGTTAAGAACAACAAGGATGTGACTACATCAGTGTTATATGTTGTGATGTTAAGAACAACAAGGATGTGACTACATCAGTGTTATATGTTGTGATGGTAAGAACAACAAGGAAGTGACTACATCAGTGTTATATGTTGTGATGTTAGAACAACAAGGATGTGACTACATCAGTGTTATATGTTGTGATGTGAAGAACAACAAGGAAGTGACTACATCAGTGTTGTATGTTGTGATGTTAAGAACAACAAGGAAGTGACTACATCAGTGTTGTATGTTGTGATGTTAAGAACAACAAGGATGTGACTACATCAGTGTTATATGTTGTGATGTTAAGAACAACAAGGAAGTGACTACATCAGTGTTATATGTTGTGATGTTAAGAACAACAAGAATGTGACTACATCAGTGTTATATGTTGTGATGTTAAGAACAACAAGGATGTGACTACATCAGTGTTATATGTTGTGATGGTAAGAACAACAAGGAAGTGACTACATCAGTGTTATATGTTGTGATGTTAGAACAACAAGGATGTGACTACATCAGTGTTATATGTTGTGATGTTAAGAACAACAAGGAAGTGACTACATCAGTGTTGTATGTTGTGATGTTAAGAAGAACAAGGAAGTGATTACATCAGTGTTATATGTTGTCATGTTAAGAACAACAAGGAAGTGATTACATCAGTGTTATATGTTGTGATGTTAAGAACAACAAGGAAGTGACGACATCAGTGTTATATGTTGTCATGTTAAGAACAACAAGGTAGTTACTACATCAGTGTTATATGTTGTCATGTTAAGAACAACAAGGAAGTGATTACATCAGTGTTATATGTTGTGATGTTAAGAACAACAAGGAAGTGACTACATGAGTGTTATATAGATTGTCATGTTAAGAACAACAAGGATGTGACTACATCAGTGTTATATGTTATGATGTTAGGAACGAGAAGGTAGTGACTACATCAGTGTTATATGTTGTCATGTTAGGAACGAGAAGGTAGTAACTACATCAGTGTTATATGTTGTGATGTTAAGAACAAAAAGGATGTGACTACATCAGTGTTATATGTTATGATGTTAGGAACGAGAAGGTAGTGACTACATCAGTGTTATATGTTGTCATGCTAGGAACGAGAAGGTAGTGACTACATCAGTGTTATATGTTGTGATGTTAGAACAACAAGGAAGTGACTACGTCAGTGTTATATGTTGTGATTTTAGAACAACAAGGATGTGACTACATCAGTGTTATATGTTATGATGTTAGGAACGAGAAGGTAGTGACTACATCAGTGTTATATGTTGTCATGTTAAGAACAACAAGGTAGTGACTACATCAGTGTTATATGTTGTGATGTTAGAACAACAAGGAAGTGACTACATCAGTGTTATATGTTATGATGTTAGGAACGAGAAGGTAGTGACTACATCAGTGTTATATGTTGTGATGTTAGAACAACAAGGAAGTGACTACATCAGTGTTATATGTTGTGATGTTAGAACAACAAGGATGTGACTACATCAGTGTTATATGTTATGATGTTAGGAACGAGAAGGTAGTGACTACATCAGTGTTATATGTTGTCATGTTAAGAACAACAAGGTAGTGACTACATCAGTGTTATATGTTGTGAAAATCTTACAGAAAAGTTCGAAGTTTTGTTCGTTTTTCTCTAATGTTGTAATTTTCTAAATTGATTAGCAATCGGAAAATACTTTTATAGAAAAAAAAATGTTGTAGAACCCTTAAGAAGACATAAAGGATCAAAGTATGTGATTGGTAGAAACATCGGGTTTTTCTTGTTATACCTAAAGTTTAAATATATAAAACAGAGAAATAAATAGCAACTCATTTTCTTACTAGTTGACCGAAATTAAGTGGACAAGTCATTTTAATTCTAACCTTTATATTTTATCGTGAAGGAAAGAATAGTCATAGATATATTAGTTGAAGTCTCTGGAAACCTACATCTGGCGTCTCTGAATCTATTGGTTCTTTATTTATCGGGTGTCAAGGTCTGTTCGATAATGATTAATTGTACGTCACGTGATACTTTAATTCACCGAAGAGAAGTATATATATATATATTGAAACAGGTTTGTCCCAATTCAACACTTCTGTAGAAATGACATGACGCAATAAAAATATTATGACAGGGAAATAAATCATTCAGTTAAAAAACTTCTATATTTCAATATGTGCAACATGTGACAAAATAACAAGAGCCTGGTGTGGATTTTATAATTCCGTTACGAAACTCTGTTGTATTAAGAAACAAGTATTTCTCTATTTTTTAACTGTACTTGTAGTTAAAATATTTTGTCGACGAAAGTTTAAAGTCGGGAAGTAATTAGAAAGACACGTTTTGTTAATCTTAAAAGATGTAAAAAAAACATTAATAAATTTGTTATTACGTATAAGTAAAAATAGAGCCTTATCAGTGACCACTCTGACGTCACGTGTTTTACTTCGTAGACTGTCTGCAGGCAATTTTCCTGTTCGCTCCCCCGCTAGTACAGCGGTAAGTCTACGGATTTACAACGGTAAAATCAGGGGTTCGATTCCCCTCGATGGGCTCAGCAGATAGCCCGATGTGGCTTTGCTATAAGAAAACACACACAGATTTTCCCGTTCTTTTGTTAAATTATGTATTTATATTAAACGACGAATCATTATAGCTGTCTTGATAACGCATGTTGCTTTATATGAACACTTGCATTGTCTTGTCGTGTGGGTTTCTTATACGGCTTCATATTTTAGGTCATACGTGTATGTTCTAATATGTCGAACCAATTGCATTACTTTATAATATGGACCATTTAAAAGAAAATATTTTAGGACAGCAGTGTGGATTTTAAGGTCGTGCGGATCAATGACTATTAATTTTTGATACATCTCGTGTGATTGAGATTGAATCCCGGTCCTGTGATTGAACCGGCTGTAGCCTCTACAGACACACATAGAAAGAACTATCGCAAACAGACAGATAGAAAACCACAAATAGGAAGACAAATATAAACTCAAAATATAGAGAGACAAGCAGGAAGATAGATATTAATAAGAAAATATAGATAGGTAGATGAAGACTGACAAACAGATAAATAACGGCAGAGAGACCGGTGGCAGAGCAAACAGTTCAGGAACTGTGGCAAAGAAATATGTGACACCCGTTTCTTTTGTTGTTGTTGTTTTTCTTCAGAAGATAGAACCAGACCAGGCCACCAGAGGGCATGCGTCCTGTAGCTTTGTTTGGTTTGTTTGAAATTAAGTACAAAACTATTAGGTATCTGTGCTCTGCTTACCACAGGTATCAAAACCCGGTTTCTAGCTGTGCCAGTCCGCAAATATACGCCGTGCCACTGCGGGTCGGCTATGGGATGTTGCCCCTGGTTAGTTCCGCCTCTGAGGCAGACAGATAGACAGAATGACCATTAAGTTTAGTGAGATTGAAACTTTTGTTTGACGGGAGAAAAAATCATGCAACACCAACTTGTTATATTTTAACACAGATTCGAGAAAAAAAAAACATCAAACGAAAATATTATTATTTTTTTCATAACTTAGAAAGAATTATTTAATAGAAATCCAGTCACTAGTAAAACAAAATAACACAATAGCTACTTTAGTAATACTCTTTAATATGTTCTTAGACTTTTTGCGGGATCTGTTATTATGTTGGTGCACGCGCTTCGCGACATGGGCGGGGCTCGTTCTGTTAATAAATTCAGTGACGAAACATTTTTAAGGTTACCCGAGCTTATTGCTCTATTCAAAATCTAAACACGATCTATGTTGAAATTATTAGATCCCTTTTTTTCTCTCATTTTATTTCTTTAGGAAAATATGAGAATATGATAAAAAAAATAATACATCTTTGTTTGTTAATACAAGGTGTCCCCACAAAGTCATGGCCCGGCATGGCCAGGTGGGTTAAAGAGTTCAATTCGTAATCTGAGAGACGCAGGTTCGAATTCCCTTCGCACCAAACATGTTTGCCCTTTCAGCTGTGAAGGCGTTATAATGGTACGGTCAATCCTACTATTCGTTGGTAAAAGAGTAGCCCAAGAGTTGGCGGCGGGTGGTGATGACTAGCTGCCTTCCCTCTGGTCTTACACTGCTAAATTAGCGATGGCTAGCGCAGATAGTTCTCGTGTAGCTTTGCGGGAAATTCAAAAAATAAAACGTAAACAAACCCCACAAAGTCTGTTAACCATTACAACATCGTAACGAACACAGTATTTTTTTGCACACTAACCTTGTTATCAGACGCCTTCTGTACTTCAGTTTAGCACCTTCTTTTCTCTCAGCGTTGTTTCCATCTGCATCTTTCTGTTTCACACGTCTCGAACTTGACATTTTAAATTCGAACGGTTTTGGAGGTTTGGAGCACGACTTTAACCGCCTGCTCTTTGGAGGTTCCACGTGTTCTTTGCCCATGTCTTCACCAGTTCTCCCTGTTAAGTGTATCGTTCGGTCGCCATTCGATCTGTTTCTCACACGTTTTCTTTTCCTAACTGTTTTTTTCTTTCTGTTCTCAGCACTGTCGGTGTCCTCCTCTTCCACAGATTCATTTATTTCCGATTCGGATAAATGAATGATTTTCAACATCATCTCCTTCAACAGATTAAATCTATTTTCTTCGTCTTCGTCATTGTTTGGTAGTACCCCCAGGGCTTTCTGTCTTATATAGAGACATTCGTCTTCCTTCGTAAAATAAGGATTCTTCCACCGAGCATTCATAATTTCAGTCACCACATAGGACAGTCCACTTTACAGTACCTGTATAGCAGTGGTCAGACAAACAAATGGACAATTATAATGGGGTAATCTACTTCCTCTGTAACCTTTCTCTCTCTGTCTTTCTCTAAGATTTTTGTCAAAAGCTCAATACATTATGAAACGTTATTTTCCTTACAAAATAATACAGTAAAACCTGTCTGAGCCAGAAACATCAAAATTTTGCAGTATTATCTTAAGATTTCTCTTATATGAGGCCCTCTATATGGTGGAACCTGCGTAACGCAGACAGAAACCTATCTTTCACCTACCTCATCTATCTACAAGTAGGCTTAGAACCTGAGAAAATCAGAAAAAAATGTTTTTATTAAATATTAATAAATTCTTGTTTAATTAATAATTTGTTTAAATATTAATAAGTTCTTGTTTAATTAATAATTCGTTTAAATATTAATTAATTTTTGTTTAATTAATAATTTGTTTAAATATTAATAAATTCTTGTTTAATCAATAATTTGTTTATATATTAATAAAATTTTGTTTCATTGATAATTTGTTTAAATATTAATAAATTCTTGTTTAATTAATAATTTGTTTAAATATTAATAAATTCTTGTTTAATTAATATTTTTTTAAATATTAATAAATTCTTGTTTAATTAATAATTTGTTTAAATATTAATATATTCTTGTTTAATTAATAATTTGTTTAAATGTTAATAAATTCTTGTTTAATTAATAATTTGTTTAAATATTAATTAATTCTTGTTTAATTAATAATTTTTTTAAATATTAATAAATTCTTGTTTAATTAATAATTTGTTTAAATCTTAATAAATTCTCGGACATTTTGTTACAGTAAGTATTGGTTAAATATATTGTTTTTTTCTGACGTCATTATTTTTACAGTTAAATTAGATTCATGATTTGTAGAAATATATGTCTTTTAAGTGAAAAATTCTACTCTTTAAATAATTTTCACGAGAAAAATAATAAATTCCTATCTTCCTTAAAATTTAAGGAAAATTTACTTAATGCCTTCATGTTTTTTAAAGTTGTTTGTTATGACGATTCTAGTGAAATCCAAACTCTGATGGATGCAGATGATTCTGTGAACGTGGAAAGTTTTGTGAACGTTCACAAGAATGTTTTAACAGAAACTGATGAAACTGATTTAAAATCTATAACAGAATCACAAGATGGTAACAGTGTGGGAGATTCAGAAGATGAACAAAATGGAAAAGATAGTGAGAAAATAGAAATTCCTACTTCATCACAAGTGTTACGTTGTATTAACGTTATCAAATTGTATACAAAAATGAAGGGGGGAAAATGAACTTCATGAAGAGGTCGTAGAATTGGTGTTTTCTTTTAACCACATGAGAAAGTCCATTGAAACAACGAGACAGTTGAAACTGGACACTTTCTTTAAATAAATTTGATTAAGAATTTGTGTACTTATGTATATTTTGAATGTCTATTTTTGTTCTTATTCTAATAAATATAACATAAACAGTATAATAACTTTATTCACAGACGTCTTACTTCCCTAGAGTCAAGCAAGTATAACGTTCCGTTTAAAAACTATACATAATTAATGAAATGCATGTTTAACAGGTCTAAACCAGAAAACCTGATTAAGCCGGAAATATTATTCGGTCCCATGCAATTCCGCCTTAGACAGGTTTTACTGTATTAAGTAGAAAACAAAGTGATCTTTCTTCGGATTCAAATGTTAATCAAATTTTTAACCCTGAAAGAAGATGATGTTAATAGGAACATGCTAACAACAGATTTTATATAAAAATACGTGGAAGGAACATGCTACCAACTTTTTTTATATAAAAATACGTGGAAGGAACATGCTACCAACTTTTTTTATATAAAAATACGTGGAAGGAACATGCTACCAACATATTTTATATAAAAATACGTGGAAGGAACATGCTACCAACATATTTAATACGTGGAAAACCCTCATATTTTAGAGATATTGGATATAAATACCCTCACAACCCTCACAGTAATATTGGTACAAATTGTTGATAGTTTTACTTCAATAACATGTTTAATAAGATTAAACTGTTTTAAGGTTTATGTTTCTTTTCTTATATTGTCAAAATTACACTAATCAACACTTGAAATTAATTAAAGAGATGAAAACAGCTCATGTGTTATACACATAGGCGTTCGTATCCCCTTCGCACCAAACATGCTCGCCTTTTCAGCCGTGGGGGCGTTATAATTTGATGGTCAATCCCACTATTCGTTGGTAAAAGAGTAGCCCAAGAGTTGGCGGTGGGTGATGTTTACTAGCTGCTTTCTTTTATGAGTTAGGGACAACACACGGGGACGGTCTTCCAGAAATTTGCGCGAAATTAAATTAAGAAACCAAAATCACTAAAGCTATATATCTCACACAAACTACCGTATTTATAGGCTTAAGCACGATTTAAAATTAAACTATAGCTTTAAAATGTGACGTCATTTTAACTTCGAGTTCGCATGCGCGTTTATCACGTGGGACTTCTAAAATAGAACATGTTGCTAAGAGCTAAGCCAGCTTAGTAAAATATCTTGCTTTAAACAGATCCATAATTAACACATTCAATTAGTGTTTTGTGTTACACAAACCATCGTTAACGTATTTAACGAAAATCTTACACTCAACACAATCACAAATAAGGCATTTCACGAATAATTCAAGTTATATTCGGCAACTCAGCAAAACTCCATTTGAAAAGATTTCTATGTTAGGTATGAAGGAAAAACAGACATTACCGGAGATGTGGGAAAAACATTACAATGCTATATTTTCAGAGCTGAACAATAACTAACTGAAGAACGAAACAAATATGTCTCAGTAAAGTAGCGTTGTGTCATATATTTAATATTACAATATCTTACTGCTATTGATCCACGTTAATCTAACACTAACAAGAAATTTCCATTACTGGCAGCATGGAGATTAGTGAAATTCCGTACGTTTTAACCATATTACTCAGCGTACAAAAACAGGCTATAAGTATATATATGTAATCCTCTATACGTAGAGCATGTCAGAAAATAAAATCATTTATAATGCAAATACCTTCACGACTTCTTTTTTATTCCTCCTGTGCTAAGCATTAAAGGGTATTTATTGATATATTTGTTGTTCAGGGCAAAGTTTCACAGTGGGGTATCAGTGTTCTGTCCACTGCGCGTATCTAAACTCGATTTCTAGAGTTATAAGACTTACTGCTGAGCCGCAAAGAAGCCAAATACACTGATTTGTTTGTTTCAGCGCAAAGCCACCTCGGGCCATGTGTTGCCCACCGCGGGAAAACGAACCTTGGGTATAAGTGCTGTGATTTAATAAACGTACAGCTGACCCAACAGATACTAGATACACTGAACTAATTATTGTTGTTTATTATTAAACACATAGCTAAACAAATGGTTATCTGTGCTCTGTCCACCACAGGCATCGAAACCCGGTTTCTAGTGGTATATGTCCCCAGACATGCCGCTGTGCTACTGGAGGGCGAACAAATTATTTTCAGTTTCATTAGTAGAAACTCTAAAGTGGATTATTTGGCTAACTGGATACCATATTTATATACATATATGCACATATAGATGACATATTTAAACAGAAATAAAAAAACAGGAAACCAATAACGCAAAAAAATGAAAATTTTAGGACAAACAGTGTTATCTACTTATCATATCGTAGAACGCGGCCCGTCAGGAAAATCATCCTCGTGTCACTGACGTTTCATAATTTTTGTCCAATCACGATCATTCAGCCTTTTTCCTGTTTTGTCCCTCTATTTGAATATATACATTGTATTAATTATAATTCCAGTTATCCAGTATGGTTCTTTCTAGTCATCGATATATTTTCCAGAGTACATTGAAATTTTTTTGAGATCGAAACAATGAATTCAGAGTCAAAATTACCGAAACTGTAGGCTGTTTCGTTATTTAAAGAATTTGATGCACAGAAAGTAAGCTGTAAACGCATTTGGAGACTTTGATAACACTCATCTGGACGGAAATGTAAAAACGTAATAATGAAATATTTCTAACAAATAAAAACTGAAAACTTAAACATATAATTTTAGGTACTTTTATAAAATAAATAAAGTTAGATTAGGGACTTCTCGGGCTCAAGATATGAAGGGTCTTATTCCATTACCTATGTTATTAAATATTTATATGTTTCAACTGTTACATTAATATTAACAATTATCCACTAAACATTGCACAACGCCATCTGCTGATTGTAATCTATTTTTTCTACCTTATACAAACGATACATGAATAAAAACTAAACCAACAAAGCCAAAGTATTATTCAACCGTTCATTCAAAGCAGTCTACTATTTTAACGTTTCATAGCTAGTGAATAAACAGGACAGCTACCGCCCGATCAACCTCGTTAGCTATATGGGCAAAATCCTATAACGTATAATTTATTCGCGGTAGATTATACACCTTTCTGGAGATCATCTATTAACCTGTTGACTGCCAAGTGTTTCAGCTGCTACAATACAACAGTAATGCTTCTTCATTTTGTAACTTTTCCCGTGACGCCATTTTGGATCGAAAGTGAAACAGTTTGTAAGTAGGTTAAATGCATGTATGGTGCTGACATCTAGCGTTGAAGTTAGGTATAATTGAGAACGAATTAACTCGTCCGTGGCACTGTGTTACCATCGGCTTGGACGAGTTATCTCGTCTACGGCACTGAACAGGTTAATTCACAGAAAAGTAAAGCAGATTCAGAAAAATGTATATAAACAACAAAAATTAAATTAACGAAACAATAGTGACGATAAAAATTAGTGTATTGTCGTCTGCTTTAGGCCCGGCATAGCCAGGTGGGTTAAGGCGTGCGATTTGTAATCCGAGGGTCGCGGGTTCGTATCCCCGTCGCACCAAACATGCTCGCCTTTTCAGCCGTGAGGCTGTTATAATGTTACGGTCAATCCCACTATTCGTTGGTAAAAGAGTAGCCCAAGAGTTGGCGGTGGGTGGTGATGACTAGCTGTCTTCCCTCTAGTCTTACACTGCTAAATTAGGGACGGTTAGCGCATATAGCCCTCGAGTAGCTTTGCGCGAAATTCAAAAAGCAAAAAAGATCGTCTGTTTTCTCGATATAAATATGTTCGACACTGGATGACGCGACAGTCTTAGGTCTGGACGATTAAGTCAAAGTAACTTCAGCGAACCCTCACAAGCTGTACAACTTTCTGAAAAAAAAAAAAAAGGTAAGAACATTTGTTCCCTAGGGTGGGAGAGTCTGTCCCATAATTTTTATCGTGTATGTTAGCTGTATGTACCAATCTTCTACTTAGAATTCATTGACGGTGTCATTTTGGAAGAACGCCCCCACACCATCTGTAGCAACTTCGAATATACAACCATGCTGAACTAGAATACTTGAATGTTTTAAACAATTATATTAAAATAATAAGTGTTCGCAGAACCAGAGGAGCCCGCCATGGCCAGATGATTAAGGTCCTCGACTCGTAATCCGAGGGTCGTGGGTTCGAATCCCTGTTACACAAAACATGCTCATCCTTTCATCCGTGGGAGCGTTATAATGTGACAGTCGATCCCACTATTCGTTGGTAAAAGAGTAGCCCAAGAGTTGGCGGTGGGTGGTAATGACTACTTGCCTTCCCTCTAGTCTTACACTGCTAAATTAGGGACGGCTAGCGCAGATAGCCCTCGTGTATCTTTGCGTGAAATTCAAAACAAAACAAACAAACAAACACATTAGAACCTGAAATTTAACACTTACTGGTAAGTCACTTTAAAAACTGTTATTTCGTTTGTCAAGCCGTCTTTAATTTAGCAATAATAGCCTGGAAGGAGAGCAACAAGACAACAACACTCGCCGCCAACTCTTTGGCTACTCTCTTATCAGTGTACAGTGGAATTGACTAACAAGTTATAACGACACCACAGCTAAAAAGATGAAAATGTTCGGTGAAGGGGATTCGAACCTGTGAACCTCAGATTGCGAAATGAAGCGCCCTCACCACCAAGCCGTGTCAGAGCTTGAAATATATATACATGTATTTAAAGTGCAGTGCATAAAGGCTCGAAAGACTTAGTGCGTGTAACTGGTCCCGTTAGATGCTCTATATTGCTTTTTGTTAAGATTTCCTCTAGGCCAGCGGAAGTAACTCCCAATATTATATTATTCTGTGTTTCCACTGATTTTAGGACACCTACGCAGAGTTTGTTTGTTTTTGTTTTTGAATTTCGCACAAAGCTACTCGAAGGCTATCTCTGCTAGCCGTCCCTAATTTAGTAGTGTAAGACTAGAGGGAAGGCAGCTAGTCATCACCACCCACCGCCAACTCTTGGGCTTCTCTTTTACCAACGAATAGTGGGAATGATCGTCATGTTATAACGCCCACACGGCTGAAAGGGCGAGCATGTTTGGCGCGACGGGGATGCGAACCCGCGACCCTCAGATTACGAGTCGCACGCCTTAATACGCTTCACCATGCCGGGCCCCTACACAGAGTTAAACACAGGTTATCTTTCATCGCATTACAGACCTTGATTTTGACTGAAAAACTAGCGGGAAAGCGAATAGTCACCTACACGAGTCGCCAACTGTTAGACTATGGTCGAATAGAGGATTTTTAGGGGTTTGTTATAAGACACCTGAAGGGTCCAGATGACAAGTGTTTTCATACAGCAATGAGCCGCCGACTGCCAAACCTCAGGTCAGTGTCCGAACCCGACAACACATGACCACGCCAGGGACACTAGAATATTGGCTTCGAAAACAAAATTTTTGGAATAAATATATCAGGAAATAACGTTCATCACAACAAAAAAAAATTATGTTCCAATTTCATTTTCTCAAAAAACATTAGAATTAAGCACAAAGTTACACAATGGGTTATTTGTACTCTGCCTGACACGGGTATCAAAACCCGGTTTTTAGCGTTGTAAGTCCGCAGAATACCGCTAAGCCAATAGGGGGCTTAAAAACATTACGTGTAAAAAACATAAAAAACGAAAGAAATATGGAGAAATTTGTTACATTTAATGTTTTGGCGCTGATTAAGTTAATACTAAAATAACAATTAGTTCTTAAAGATTCCATCCTATGGTGAAACACTCTACTAATATGAATCATAATACGTTCTTGTATTTAAAGAATCTTTATGGATCAAGACTACTAAATAGAATATTGTAAGGTTAAACAACAATATAAGAAACAACTTGAATTACTGATAATAAACAGAGGCGTTGAATAAGATATTGTGAGGTTAAACAACAATATAAGAAAGAACTTGAATTACTGATAATAAACAGAGGCGTTGAATAAGATATTGTAAGGTTAAATAACAATATAAGAAACACCTTGAATTACTGATAACAAACAGAGGCGTTGAATAAAATATTGTAAGGTTAAGCAACAATATAAGAAACAACTTGAATTACTGATAACAAACAGGGTCGTTGAATAAGATATTGTAAGGTTAAACAACAATATAAGAAAGAACTTGAATTACTGATAACAAACAGAGGCGTTGAATAAGATATTGTGAGGTTAAACAACAATATAAGAAAGAACTTGAATTACTGATAATAAACAGAGGCGTTGAATAAGATATTGTAAGGTTAAATAACAATATAAGAAACACCTTGAATTACTGATAACAAACAGAGGCGTTGAATAAAATATTGTAAGGTTAAGCAACAATATAAGAAACAACTTGAATTACTGATAACAAACAGGGTCGTTGAATAAGATATTGTAAGGTTAAACAACAATATAAGAAAGAACTTGAATTACTGATAACAAACAGAGGCGTTGAATAAGATATTGTAAGGTTAAACAACAATATAAGAAACAACTTCAATTACTGATAACAAACAGGGTCGTTGAATAAGATATTGTAAGGTTAAGCAGCAATATAAGAAACAACTTGAATTACTGATAATAAACAGGGGCGTTGAATAAGATATTGTAAGGTTAAGCAGCAATATAAGAAACAACTTGAATTACTGATAATAAACAGGGGCGTTGAATAAGATATTGTAAGGTTAAGCAGCAATATAAGAAACAACTTGAATTACTGATAATAAACAGAGGCGTTAAATAAGATATTGTAAGGTTAAACAACAATATAAAAAAAACTTGAATTACTGATAATTAACAGAGACGTTGAATAAGATATTGTAAGGTTAAACAACAATATAAAAATACAAAGTTGTTAACATTCTTGACATCTTTAATTAAAAATTATTTTTTGACATAAAATTATTTTGCATATGCTGTGATGTTTCTAAGTCTTAAATTGTACATAACTTTGTCAAAATTTCTAGGTCACTTGATGTTCGAAATTGAATTTTCATGTTTAGAAACTGTAAGCGACCAAAACGTAATCATGAGCTTAATTACTGATAACCTGCCACCTGTTGGCAACTGTAGAAAACAGTTAGAAGAGTCTTACCTCTACTATTACTTTCTTTGGTACGAGAGAAGCAACTCAAGTGAACTTGACTTTCATTTTATGTCCTCACTTGAGGAAAGCATATATCGTCATAACTCGTGCACAGCACTGGCTAGGTTTCTTAAAGAGTGAAGAACGCCACCTATGGAAATAGAGAGAACCGCTAGCAGCGGTAACACCCACAGCCCTCATCTGATAAAACCACTTATTGAAGAAATCGATGAGTAAGAGCTATTTTAATAACAGTTTAAAAATGAATAACAAAGTCATAATATAAACTCACGTATACTAAGAACGACTGTGTTACCTGCATGTTAGAAACTATCGTTCAAAGTTAGTTTCTGTTTTAATCGTGGTTTTATAACAACACATATATTAACTGGAGTGTTATGTTCAATCGACATACAGATTCAGACAAACTAGAAAAATAATTCGATTGCTCAACCTTTTGCTTTCCGAGCCTTCATCAGAATGTCCACACAATAACCGCCCGTTCATTCGAGGGTAAGGTCACGACACTGACATTCAAGTGCTTAGTCCCATCGACAGACAAAGTGGAGATAGCCCATTGTGTCGCTTTGGACTAAAATAAATCAATACGACAAAAAAATAACCAAAAAGAAAAATACCCTGAAAATGTATATTAAAAAACGTTGTAAAACATCACAACAGAGAAAGTTTGTAACAGTGCTAATATAAAACACGTTGTGAAACAATATAACAAAGAAAGTTAGTAACAGTGCTAATATAAAACACGTTGTGAAACAATATAACAAAGAAAGTTTGTAACGGTGCTAATATAAAACACGTTGTGAAACAATACAACAAAGAAAGTTTGTAACAGTGCTAATATAAAACACGTTGTGAAACAATACAACAAAGAAAGTTTGTAATAGTGCTAATATAAAACACGTTGTGAAACAATACAACAAAGAAAGTTTGTAACGGTGCTAATATAAAACACGTTGTGAAACAATACAACAAAGAAAGTTTGTAACGGTGCTAATATAAAACACGTTGTGAAACATTACAACAAAGAAAGTTTGTAACGGTGCTAATATAAAACACGTAGTGAAACAATACAACAAAGAAAGTTTGTAACAGTGTTAATATAAAACACGTTGTAAAACAATACAACAAAGACAGTTTGTAACAGTGCTAATATAAAACACGTTGTGAAACAATACAACAAAGAAAGTTTGTAACAGTGCTAATATAAAACACGTTGTGAAACAATACAACAAAGAAAGTTTCTAACAGTGTCAATATAAAACACGTTGTGAAACAATAAAACAAAGAAAGTTTGTAACAGTGCTAATATAAAACACGTTGTGAAACAATAAAACAAAGAAAGTTTGTAACAGTGCTAATATAAAACACGTTGTGAAACAATATAACAAAGAAAGTTTGTAACAGTGCTAATATAAAACACGTTGTGAAACAATACAACAAAGAAAGTTTGTAACGGTGCTAATATAAAACACGTTGTGAAACAATACAACAAAGAAAGTTTGTAACGGTGCTAATATAAAACACGTTGTGAAACATTACAACAAAGAAAGTTTGTAACGGTGCTAATATAAAACACGTAGTGAAACAATACAACAAAGAAAGTTTGTAACAGTGTTAATATAAAACACGTTGTAAAACAATACAACAAAGACAGTTTGTAACAGTGCTAATATAAAACACGTTGTGAAACAATACAACAAAGAAAGTTTGTAACAGTGCTAATATAAAACACGTTGTGAAACAATACAACAAAGAAAGTTTCTAACAGTGTCAATATAAAACACGTTGTGAAACAATAAAACAAAGAAAGTTTGTAACAGTGCTAATATAAAACACGTTGTGAAACAATAAAACAAAGAAAGTTTGTAACAGTGCTAATATAAAACACGTTGTGAAACAATATAACAAAGAAAGTTTGTAACAGTGCTAATATAAAACACGTTGTGAAACAATACAACAAAGAAAGTTTGTAACAGTGCTAATATAAAACACGTTGTGAAACAATACAACAAAGAAAGTTTCTAACAGTGTCAATATAAAACACGTTGTGAAACAATAAAACAAAGAAAGTTTGTAACAGTGCTAATATAAAACACGTTGTGAAACAATAAAACAAAGAAAGTTTGTAACAGTGCTAATATAAAACACGTTGTGAAACAATACAACAAAGAAAGTTTGTAACAGTGCTAATATAAAACACGTTGTGAAACAATACAACAAAGAAAGTTTGTAATAGTGCTAATATAAAACACGTTGTGAAACAATACAACAAAGAAAGTTTGTAACAGTGCTAATATAACACACGTTGTGAAACAATACAACAAAGAAAGTTTGTAACGGTGCTAATATAAAACACGTTGTGAAACAATACAACAAAGAAAGTTTGTAACGGTGCTAATATAAAACACGTTGTGAAACATTACAACAAAGACAGTTTGTAACAGTGCTAATATAAAACACGTTGTGAAACAATACAACAAAGAAAGTTTGTAACGGTGCTAATATAAAACACGTTGTGAAACAATACAACAAAGAAAGTTTGTAACGGTGCTAATATAAAACACGTTGTGAAACAATACAACAAAGAAAGTTTGTAACGGTGCTAATATAAAACACGTTGTAAAACAATACAACAAAGACAGTTTGTAACAGTGCTAATATAAAACACGTTGTGAAACAATACAACAAAGAAAGTTTGTAACAGTGCTAATATAAAACACATTGTGAAACAATACAACAAAGAAAGTTTCTAACAGTGTTAATATAAAACACGTTGTGAAACAATAAAACAAAGAAAGTTTGTAACAGTGCTAATATAAAACACGTTGTGAAACAATAAAACAAAGAAAGTTTGTAACAGTGCTAATATAAAACACGTTGTGAAACAATACAACAAAGAAAGTTTCTAACAGTGTTAATATAAAACACGTTGTGAAACAATAAAACAAAGAAAGTTTGTAACAGTGCTAATATAAAACACGTTGTGAAACAATAAAACAAAGAAAGTTTGTAACAGTGCTAATATAAAACACGTTGTGAAACAATACAACAAAGAAAGTTTGTAACGGTGCTAATATAAAACACGTTGTGAAACAATACAACAAAGAAAGTTTGTAACGGTGCTAATATAAAACACGTTGTGAAACAATACAACAAAGAAAGTTTGTAACGGTGCTAATATAAAACACGTTGTGAAACAATACAACAAAGAAAGTTTGTAACAGTGCTAATGTAAAACACGTAGTGAAACAATACAACAAAGACAGTTTGTAACAGTGCTAATATAAAACACGTTGTGAAACAATACAACAAAGAAAGTTTGTAACGGTGCTAATATAAAACACGTTGTGAAACAATACAACAAAGAAAGTTTGTAACGGTGCTAATATAAAACACGTTGTGAAACAATACAACAAAGAAAGTTTGTAACGGTGCTAATATAAAACACGTTGTGAAACAATACAACAAAGAAAGTTTGTAACGGTGCTAATATAAAACACGTTGTGAAACATTACAACAAAGAAAGTTTGTAACGGTGCTAATATAAAACACGTTGTGAAACATTACAACAAAGAAAGTTTGTAACAGTGCTAATATAAAACACGTTGTGAAACAATACAACAAAGAAAGTTTGTAACAGTGCTAATATAAAACACGTTGTAAAACAATACAACAAAGAAAGTTTGTAACAGTGCTAATATAAAACACGTTGTGAAACAATAAAACAAAGAAAGTTTGTAACAGTGCTAATATAAAACACGTTGTGAAACAATACAACAAAGAAAGTTTGTAACAGTGCTAATATAAAACACGTTGTGAAACAATACAACAAAGAAAGTTTGTAATAGTGCTAATATAAAACACGTTGTGAAACAATACAACAAAGAAAGTTTGTAACAGTGCTAATATAACACACGTTGTGAAACAATACAACAAAGAAAGTTTGTAACGGTGCTAATATAAAACACGTTGTGAAACAATACAACAAAGAAAGTTTGTAACGGTGCTAATATAAAACACGTTGTGAAACATTACAACAAAGAAAGTTTGTAACGGTGCTAATATAAAACACGTAGTGAAACAATACAACAAAGAAAGTTTGTAACGGTGCTAATATAAAACACGTTGTAAAACAATACAACAAAAACAGTTTGTAACAGTGCTAATATAAAACACGTTGTGAAACAATACAACAAAGAAAGTTTGTAACAGTGCTAATATAAAACACATTGTGAAACAATACAACAAAGAAAGTTTCTAACAGTGTTAATATAAAACACGTTGTGAAACAATAAAACAAAGAAAGTTTGTAACAGTGCTAATATAAAACACGTTGTGAAACAATAAAACAAAGAAAGTTTGTAACAGTGCTAATATAAAACACGTTGTGAAACAATACAACAAAGAAAGTTTCTAACAGTGTTAATATAAAACACGTTGTGAAACAATAAAACAAAGAAAGTTTGTAACAGTGCTAATATAAAACACGTTGTGAAACAATAAAACAAAGAAAGTTTGCAACAGTGCTAATATAAAACACGTTGTGAAACAATACAACAAAGAAAGTTTGTAACGGTGCTAATATAAAACACGTTGTGAAACAATACAACAAAGAAAGTTTGTAACGGTGCTAATATAAAACACGTTGTGAAACAATACAACAAAGAAAGTTTGTAACGGTGCTAATATAAAACACGTTGTGAAACAATACAACAAAGAAAGTTTGTAACAGTGCTAATGTAAAACACGTAGTGAAACAATGCAACAAAGACAGTTTGTAACAGTGCTAATATAAAACACGTTGTGAAACAATACAACAAAGAAAGTTTGTAACGGTGCTAATATAAAACACGTTGTGAAACAATACAACAAAGAAAGTTTGTAACGGTGCTAATATAAAACACGTTGTGAAACAATACAACAAAGAAAGTTTGTAACGGTGCTAATATAAAACACGTTGTGAAACAATACAACAAAGAAAGTTTGTAACGGTGCTAATATAAAACACGTTGTGAAACATTACAACAAAGAAAGTTTGTAACGGTGCTAATATAAAACACGTTGTGAAACATTACAACAAAGAAAGTTTGTAACAGTGCTAATATAAAACACGTTGTGAAACAATACAACAAAGAAAGTTTGTAACAGTGCTAATATAAAACACGTTGTAAAACAATACAACAAAGAAAGTTTGTAACAGTGCTAATATAAAACACGTTGTGATACAATACAACAAAGAACATTTGTAACAGTGCTAATATAAAACACGTTGTGAATCAATATGACAAAGAAAGTTTGTAACAGTGCTAATATCAAACACGTTGTGAAACAATACAACAGAGACAGGTTGTAACAGTGCTGATATAAAACACGTTGTGAAACAATACAACAAAGAAAGTTTGTAACGGTGCTAATATAAAACACGTTGTGAAACAATACAACAAACAAAGTTTGTAACAGTGCTAATGTAAAACACGTAGTGAAACAATGCAACAAAGAAAGTTTGTAACAGTGCTAATATAAAACACGTTGTGAAACAATACAACAAAGACAGTTTGTAACAGTGCTAATATAAAACACGTTGTGAAACAATACAACAAAGACAGTTTGTAACAGTGCTAATATAAAACACGTTGTGAAACAATACAACAAAGAAAGTTTGTAACAGTGCTAATATAAAACACGTTGTGAAACAATACAACAAAGAAATTTTGTTTACAGTGCTAATATAAAACACGTGTGATACAATACAACAAAGAAAGTTTGTAACAGTGCTAATATAAAACACGTTGTGAAACAATACAACAAAGAAAGTTTGTAACAGTGCTAATATAAAACACGTTGTGAAACAATACAACAAAGAAAGTTTGCAACAGTGCTAATATAAAACACGTTGTGAATCAATATAACAAAGAAAGTTTGTAACAGTGCTAATGTAAAACACGTTGTGAAGCAATACAACAAAGAAAGTTTGTAACAGTGCTAATGTAAAACACGTTGTGATACAATACAACAAAGAAAGTTTGTAACAGTGCTAATATAAAACACGTTGTGAATCAATATGACAAAGAAAGTTTGTAACAGTGCTTATATAAAACACGTTGTGAAACAATACAACAAAGAAAGTTTGTAACGGTGCTAATATAAAACACGTTGTGAAACATTACAACAAAGAAAGTTTGTAACGGTGCTAATATAAAACACGTTGTGAAACATTACAACAAAGAAAGTTTGTAACAGTGCTAATATAAAACACGTTGTGAAACAATACAACAAAGAAAGTTTGTAACAGTGCTAATATAAAACACGTTGTGAAACAATACAACAAAGAAAGTTTGTAACAGTGCTAATATAAAACACGTTGTGAAACAATACAACAAAGAAAGTTTGTAACAGTGCTAATATAAAACACGTTGTGAAACAATACAACAAAGAAAGTTTGTAACAGTGCTAATATAAAACACGTTGTGAAACAATACAACAAAGAAAGTTTGTAACAGTGCTAATATAAAACACGTTGTGAAACAATACAACAAAGAAAGTTTGTAACGGTGCTAATATAAAACACGTTGTGAAACATTACAACAAAGAAAGTTTGTAACAGTGCTAATATAAAACACGTTGTGAAACATTACAACAAAGAAAGTTTGTAACAGTGCTAATATAAAACACGTTGTGAAACAATACAACAAAGAAAGTTTGTAACAGTGCTAATATAAAACACGTTGTGATACAATACAACAAAGAAAGTTTGTAACAGTGCTAATATAAAACACGTTGTGAATCAATATGACAAAGAAAGTTTGTAACAGTGCTAATATAAAACACGTTGTGAAACAATACAACAGAGACAGGTTGTAACAGTGCTGATATAAAACACGTAGTGAAACAATATAACAAAGTTTGTAACAGTGCTAATATAAAACACGTAGTGAAACAATATAACAAAGAAAGTTTGTAACAGTGCTAATGTAAAACACGTAGTGAAACAATGCAACAAAGACAGTTTGTAACAGTGCTAATATAAAACACGTTGTGAAACAATACAACAAAGACAGTTTGTAACAGTGCTAATATAAAACACGTTGTGAAACAATACAACAAAGAAAGTTTGTAACAGTGCTAATATAAAACACGTTGTGAAACAATACAACAAAGAAAGTTTGTAACAGTGCTAATATAAAACACGTTGTGAAACAATACAACAAAGACAGTTTGCAACAGTGCTAATATAAAACACGTTGTGAAACAATACAACAAAGAAAGTTTGTAACAGTGCTAATATAAAACACGTTGTGAAACAATATAACAAAGAAAGTGTATAACAGTGCTAATATAAAACACGTTGTGAAACAATACAATAAAGAAAGTTTGTAACAGTGCTAATATAAAACACGTTGTGAAACACTATAACAAAGAAAGTTTGTAACAGTGCTAATATAAAACACGTTGTGAAACAATATAACAAAGAAAGTTTGTAACAGTGCTAATATAAAACACGTTGTGAATCAATATAACAAAGAAAGTTTGTAACAGTGCTAATATAAAACACGTTGTGATACAATACAACAAAGAAAGTTTGTAACAGTGCTAATATAAAACACGTTGTGAAACAATACAACAAAGAAAGTTTGTAACGGTGCTAATATAAAACACGTTGTGAAACAATACAACAAAGAAAGTTTGTAACGGTGCTAATATAAAACACGTTGTGAAACAATACAACAAAGAAAGTTTGTAACAGTGCTAATATAAAACACGTTGTGAAACAATACAACAAAGAAAGTTTGTAACAGTGCTAATATAAAACACGTTGTGAAACAATACAACAAAGAAAGTTTGTAACGGTGCTAATATAAAACACGTTGTGAAACATTACAACAAAGAAAGTTTGTAACAGTGCTAATATAAAACACGTTGTGAAACAATACAACAAAGAAAGTTTGTAACAGTGCTAATATAAAACACGTTGTGAAACAATACAACAAAGAAAGTTTGTAACAGTGCTAATATAAAACACGTTGTGAAACAATATAACAAAGAAAGTTTGTAACAGTGCTAATATAAAACACGTTGTGAATCAATATAACAAAGAAAGTTTGTAACAGTGCTAATATAAAACACGTTGTGATACAATACAACAAAGAAAGTTTGTAACAGTGCTAATATAAAACACGTTGTGAAACAATACAACAAAGAAAGTTTGTAACGGTGCTAATATAAAACACGTTGTGAAACAATACAACAAAGAAAGTTTGTAACGGTGCTAATATAAAACACGTTGTGAAACAATACAACAAAGAAAGTTTGTAACGGTGCTAATATAAAACACGTTGTGAAACAATACAACAAAGAAAGTTTGTAACGGTGCTAATATAAAACACGTTGTGAAACATTACAACAAAGAAAGTTTGTAACGGTGCTAATATAAAACACGTTGTGAAACATTACAACAAAGAAAGTTTGTAACAGTGCTAATATAAAACACGTTGTGAAACAATACAACAAAGAAAGTTTGTAACAGTGCTAATATAAAACACGTTGTGAAACAATACAACAAAGAAAGTTTGTAACAGTGCTAATATAAAACACTTTGTGATACAATACAACAAAGAAAGTTTGTAACAGTGCTAATATAAAACACGTTGTGAATCAATATGACAAAGAAAGTTTGTAACAGTGCTAATATAAAACACGTTGTGAAACAATAGAACAGAGACAGGTTGTAACAGTGCTGATATAAAACACGTAGTGAAACAATATAACAAAGTTTGTAACAGTGCTAATATAAAACACGTAGTGAAACAATATAACAAAGAAAGTTTGTAACAGTGCTAATGTAAAACACGTAGTGAAACAATGCAACAAAGACAGTTTGTAACAGTGCTAATATAAAACACGTTGTGAAACAATACAACAAAGACAGTTTGTAACAGTGCTAATATAAAACACGTTGTGAAACAATACAACAAAGACAGTTTGTAACAGTGCTAATATAAAACACGTTGTGAAACAATACAACAAAGAAAGTTTGTAACAGTGCTAATATAAAACATGTTGTGAAACAATACAACAAAGAAAGTTTGTAACAGTGCTAATATAAAACACGTTGTGAATCAATATAACAAAGAAAGTTTGTAACAGTGCTAATATAAAACACGTTGTGATACAATACAACAAAGAAAGTTTGTAACAGTGCTAATATAAAACACGTTGTGAAACAATACAACAAAGAAAGTTTGTAACAGTGCTAATATAAAACACGTTGTGAAACAATACAACAAAGAAAGTTTGCAACAGTGCTAATATAAAACACGTTGTGAATCAATATAACAAAGAAAGTTTGTAACAGTGCTAATGTAAAACACGTTGTGAAACAATACAACAAAGAAAGTTTGTAACAGTGCTAATATAAAACACGTTGTGAATCAATATGACAAAGAAAGTTTGTATCAGTGCTAATATAAAACACGTTGTGAATCAATATAACAAAGAAAGTTTGTAACAGTGCTAATGTAAAACACGTTGTGAAGCAATACAACAAAGAAAGTTTGTAACAGTGCTAATGTAAAACACGTTGTGATACAATACAACAAGGAAAGTTTGTAACAGTGCTAATATAAAACACGTTGTGAAACATTACAACAAAGAAAGTTTGTAACAGTGCTAATATAAAACACGTTGTGAAACAATACAACAAAGACAGTTTGTAACAGTGCTAATATAAAACACGTTGTGAAACAATACAACAAAGACAGTTTGTAACAGTGCTAATATAAAACACGTTGTGATACAATACAACAAAGAAAGTTTGTAACAGTGCTAATATAAAACACGTTGTGAATCAATATGACAAAGAAAGTTTGTAACAGTGCTAATATAAAACACGTTGTGAAACAATACAACAGAGACAGTTTGTAACAGTGCTGATATAAAACACGTTGTGAAACAATACAACAGAGACAGTTTGTAACAGTGCTAATATAACACACGTTGCGAAACATTACAACAAAGAAAGTTTGTAACAGTGCTAATATAAAACACGTTGTGAGACAATACAACAAAGAAAGTTTGTAACAGTGCTAATGTAAAACACGTAGTGAAACAATATAACAAAGTTTGTAACAGTGCTAATATAAAACACGTTGTGAAACAATATAACAAAGAAAGTTTGTAACAGTGCTAATGTAAAACACGTAGTGAAACAATGCAACAAAGACAGTTTGTAACAGTGCTAATATAAAACACGTTGTGAAACAATACAACAAAGAAAGTTTGTAACAGTGCTAATATAAAACACGTTGTGAAACATTACAACAAGGAATGTTTGTAACAGTGCTAATGTAAAACACGTAGTGAAACAATACAACAAATAAAGTTTGTAACAGTGCTAATATAAAACACGTTGTGAAACAATACAACAAAGAAAGTGTATAACGGTGCTAACATAAAATCGTTGTGAAACAATACAACAAAGTTCGTAACAGTGGTGACATGAAAATGAATAACAACAAAATCAAAAACAAGAAGAAACATTGAGAGTAAACTGAAAATATTTTAGTTAAAAACAAACATATTTATGAAATATAATCCTTCTGCTTAACATTTTATTCTATGAACATAAAACGTTCAAACTATACAATGTGCACATCACAAGTTGCCCACTGTATGGTTGTGCTTGACACGAAATATATCTTAGATATTATGGTAAAAGAAAATAACAATTAAGGAAATAACTGAAGAATTATATACATGTAGTTAGAAAAAAACTTAAATTGAGACAATTCATAGACAATAATATTGTAACAGCATTTATTAGCTTTTATCATTCAGTAACAATAGATTGTTTACACCTTTATATTCAGGAAATTCTGTGTTTGAGGAACAAACAGGAGTGAGCATATTAATTTGTCGATGATCTCCATTTTTTCCATGTATCAAAACTAAATATGTATAAAATATGCCACCAGGTGCACCAATACAGGTGGAGCCACAATCCTAATTTCGCTCTGAGAGGCAGCTGATAGAATACAGGTATGAAAGACTGACGTTGACAGATCTGGAACTTCATTTATTTTTTCTGAGGATTATTAAATCTTTTTTGTGCCAATGCTAAATAAAATACTAAACAATAAATATAGTTAATAATAGATGACTGGAATCAAACTGATTTTTGCTTATTTTTTATCCTTAAGACGTTTGTAAACACAAACACAACAAGTACTAGATTTTTGTGATGTTTTAAGATAATTGAACATGGATTGCTCATAAAATGGAGCATTGTAAACATAGATAGTTGTTTTAATTGATCAGAAAACATCAACGTAGAAAAATTTTATCAATATCTATTGTGTCCTGGAAAGGCATTCATCACTATTTGGCATTATTTCTGCGTGCTCCTGAAGAACCTTTGGATACTGGGCTGCAGCAGATGGACCAATTTATAGACGAGAGGATTTTCCAGCTCGTGGAGAATCACTGGATAAGCAGAGTGGATAAACTAGAATGGTGGAGGGAGTTAAAGATATATTCGACTGGATTTCGAGATGAAATGGACAGTAGTCTTCGTCTGGAGGAATTTCTCCACGAACCAAATACGACGAAAATACTGTCATCCATAAGGACGAACCACCAATAGTACAGGTGTGAGAAGTTATACATCTATATGAATCTTTACATCAGTACTATTGGTGGTGAAAATGTTTGTACGGTCATCCATAAGGACGAACCACCAATAGTACAGGGTGAGAAGTTATACACCTGTATGAAGCTTTACATCAGTACTATTGGTGGTGAAAATGTTTGTTTCGCCAATAAAGTTGATGCTGTCCGAGATATAAACAGCCAGCTACTTGAAATGTGGGTTTTAACAACGAAGTTGATAATGCTGTGGACAATGGTAGCACACCACCCTAATGATTATGTACAGTCATGTTAGCATTTTCACAACGTCCCGAGATTGTCTCAAGGTTTTAATATGAAGGTTTGCAAAACCAAAAGAAGTTAAGAACTCTCAAAGAAACTTACCGTTGTAAAACCACAAATAAACCAGGTGGCTTTGAGTCCAATGTCATCTCAACATTTTTTGCTGTGACATTCGGTCAAATAATTTTACAAATGCTTTCCTTGACAATAAACCAGGTTCCTCATCTTTTTTTTGACAGTGTTGGTTGATACAGGAATTTCATGTGAAGATCATTTGAGGGATTATTTACACCGAAAAGATCCGGGTGACCCTCTGTGGATTGGAAGCGTTCTTGTCCTGATTCTATCACATCCATGCCCGGATAAACCTCTGTGGTTACGTAGTGTTCTTGTCCTAATTCTATCACATCCATGCCAGGTCGATCCTCTGTGGATAGGATGTGTTCTTGTCCTGATTCTATCACATCCACGCTCGGATGATCCTCTGTGGATAGAAAGTATTCTTGTTCTGATTCTATCACATCCATGCACGGATGATCCTCTGTGAATAGAAAGTGTTCTTGTTCCGATTCTATCACATCCATGCCCGGCTTATTCTCTGTGGTTAGGAAGTGTTCTTGTTTTGGTTCTATCACATCCGTGCCCGGCAGATCCTCTGTGGATATAAAGTGTTATTGTTCTAATTCTATCACACCTATGCCCGGGTGATCCTCTGTGGATAGGAATTGTTTTCATCTTGACTTTATCACATCCATGCTCGGGTGATCCTCTGTGTTTACAAAGTGTTCTTGTCCTGATTCTATCACATCCATATCCTGGTAATCCTCTGTGGTTAGGAAGTGTTCTTGTCTTGATTATTTAAAATCCATGCCCTGGTGATCCTCTGTGGAGAGGAAGTGTTATTTTCCTGATTTTATCACATCCATGCCCGGATAATTTGCTGTTGTTAGGAAGTGTTCTTCTCCTTATTCTATCACATTCGTGCCCGGATAATCCTCTGTTGTTAGGAAGTGTTCTTCTCCTGATTCTATCACATCCATGCCCGGGTGACACTCTGTGGATAAAAACTGTTCTTGTCCTGATTCTCTCACATCCGTGCTCGGCTGATCCTCTGTGGTTATTAAGTGTTCTTCTCCTGATTCCATCACATCCATGCCCTGGTGATCCTATGTGGTTAGGAAGTGTTCTTGTCCTGATTATATAACATCCATGCCCTGGTTATCCTCTGTGGACAGGAAGTGTTATTGTCCTGATTTTATCACATCCATGCCCGGATAATTTTCTGTTGTTAGGAAGTGTTCTTCTCCTTATTTTATCACATCCATGCCCGGATGATCCTCTGTGGTAAGGAAGTGTTTTTGTCCTGATTTTATCATATCTATGTCCTGGTGATCCTCTGGGATTATGAAGTGTTCTTTTTCTGATTCTATCGCATCCATGCCCGGGTTATCTTCTGTGTTTAGGAAGTCTTTTTGTCCTAATTCTATCACATCTAAGCCCGGATGATCCACTTCGGATAGAAAGTGTTATTGTCCTGATTGTATCACATCCATGACCGAATGATCCTCTGTGGATAGCAAGTGTTCTTGTCATGATGCTATCACATCCATGCCCAAATTATCCTCTGTGGTTAGGAAGTGTTCTTGTCCTGATTTTATCACATCCATGCCCGGATAATTTTCTGTTGTTAGGAAGTGTTCTTCTCCTTATTTTATCACATCCATGCCCGGGTGATCCTCTGTGGTTAGGAAGTGTACTTGTCCTGATTCTATCATATCCATGCCACGATGATACTCTGTGGATAGGAAGTGTTATTTCCTGAGTTTTTCACATCCATGCCCGGATAAACCTCTGTGGTTTCGTAGTGTTCTTGTCCTAATTCTATCACATCCATGCCAGGTCGATCCTCTGTGGATAGGAAGTGTTCTTGTCCTGATTCTATCACATCCACGCTCGGGTGATACTCTGCGGTTAGGAAGTGTTCTTGTCCTGATTCTATCAATTCCATGCTCGGGTGATCTTCTGTGACAAGGAAGTGTATTTGTCCCGATTCTATCACATCCATGCCCTGATGATCCTCTGTGGATAGGAAGTGCTATTGTCTTAATTCTATGACATCCATGCCCAGGTGATCCTCTGTGGATATGAAGTGTTATTGTCCTGATTCTATCACGTCCATGCACGGATGATCCTCTGTGGTTAGGAAGTGTTCTTGTCTTGATTCTATCACATCCATGCCCTGGTGATCCTCTGTGGTTAGGAAGTGTTTTTGTCCGGATTCTATCACATTTATGCCCGGCTGATCCTCTGTGGTTAGGAAGTGTTCTTGTCTTGATTCTATCACATCCGTGCCCGGCTGATCCTCTGTGGTTTGGAAGTGTTCTTGTCCTGATTCTATCACATACATACCATTTCTTTTCTGTGCCATCTTATTTTCTACCGATTCCAATTGTGGGAACAATACCTTAGGCTACAACCAAGTCAGCAGCATTACGTTACGGTTTCTTCAGACCGAAAACACTTTACAACTTATTAAGATTTAAATACAATTTGAATCGTGTTTGGAGCACAGTCGTGTAGAATTCGAGCAACATAAAACTAAAAGAAACCACGAGTCTTAGAGTGTCTACGTCTACTTGACAAGTCCGTAATTCACGTGGGTGACGGTAACCCATAAGACAATTTATTCTTAAAACTAAATCCTGCTGCTTCATATCTTCCAACAAAAGCCTGAAATAAAATATTAACAAAATGAATGGACGTTGGCTATTTTTTAATACTATGAAACTGTGAACTCAGTATATTTAAATGGGTCATTTATGTTTCTTTGTAATTAAGAGCAAAGCTACACAACGGGCTATCTGTGCTCTGCCCATTAAGGGTATTGAAGACCAGTTTCTAGTGTTATAAGTCTGTAAATTTTCCGTTGTGCAGTTTGGGGGCTACTTCATTTATGTGATAAACAGACCAATTTCGGGATATATATATATGTACTGTCTGAGAGTGCATACACATACACACACATATATATATAATAGAGTACACACATATTTACGTAAATAAAGGTTTATGTAGATGATGTAACAATTTCTAACAACACATCGTAAAATGGCCAGGTCAAAGACCTAAAGGTTAAGGCATAACCGTCCATAATGTGCAGCCGTTGATCAGAAGAAAGGGATTTAGTCAAGTTAACAATGAGCTTTATCTTAACGGTATTTATAACCGAATACCGGGAATGGCTGTCACTTTTATAACACATAAACAGCAGAAAGTGTGGAGCGTGTTAAACGAAATATCGCAGGCTCGAATCTTGGAACCACCGGTATGCAGCCCAACACGTCACGTCCTAGAACGTATTAACAACATTAATACAGAAGTAAGACAGTTACTGAAGGCAAACTTGAACGTTAACTTACGCACCGTAGTTCCAACATAAAGACAGTTAAAAAGGTTTCCAGTGCACGTGTTCAGTGACATTTATGATTAATATTTCCTTCCAAAGATCAGGAAGTCCTAGCATCAATTAGAATACAATCATGTTATAAAGTAAGGTTTATTATTCGATCGAACTTAGGAAAGAAAACGTTTGTAAAAAAAATAAAAGCAACGACAACAAGAAACACCTGCTTTCATCATTTCATAGTATATTCTGAAAGTTTAGTTTCACTTAGCATAATCTGAAAAAATCCACTTCCTACAAGACATTAGAGGCTTTCTGAGGTTTTGACCTCCTTTTACAACTTGGGGTCCTTCTTGGATTTCCACGTCCTCTTACAAGTTGGGGTTTTCTGGGATTTCCACCTCTTCCTACCATTTGGGGGCTTTCTGGGGTTTTGACCTCCTTTTACAACTTGGGGTCCTTCTTGGATTTCCACGTCCTCTTACAAGTTGGGGCCTTCTGGGATTTCTACCTCTTCCTACCATTTGGGGGCTTTCTGAGGTTTTGACCTCCTTTTACAACTTGGGGTCCTTCTTGGATTTCCACGCCCTCTTACAAGTTGGGGTTTTCTGGGATTTCCACCTCTTCCTACCATTTGGGGGCTTTCTGAGGTTTTGACCTCCTTTTACAACTTG
Organism: Tachypleus tridentatus; assembly: GCF_004210375.1. Lineage (NCBI taxonomy): Eukaryota > Metazoa > Arthropoda > Merostomata > Xiphosura > Limulidae > Tachypleus > Tachypleus tridentatus. The sequence goes on from NC_134834.1 coordinate 10,949,617, forward strand.
GGGTCCTTCTTGGATTTCCACGCCCTCGTACAAGTTGGGGCCTTCTGGGATTTCTACCTCTTCTTACCAGTTTCTGAGGTTTAAAACAGTAGTGTTATATTAGACAGCATGTTTTTCTATATAATAAATAATGAATTATTTTAGTAAGTGTACCAAAGTAACACCAGAAATAGATAATTGTGAACTGTTATGTTTATCATCTCAGCTAAGACTACCTTACGTGTTGTTTATAATAATTTATCACCCTCTTTCTGTAATTAGGTGGTTGTTGCTGTTTTTTCTAATTTTGTGCAAAACCGCAGGAGGGCTATCTGTAATAGCGGTGACAGGTGAAAGGGAAGCAGTAAGTCAACACCGCCAACTGCCAACTTATCAACTGCTCTATTAGAACGCCCTCACGTATGAAACGGTGAGCATGTCTGGTGAGACGGGATTCGAATTCGCGATCCCAGATTACGTTTTGTATGAAGGTTATACATCGTATAATCAGGTTATCACATTACTTTGTCTCTGTGTGAACGTTATACACCATATAACCAGGTTATATTTGTACTTTGCCTCTGTGACTAAGTTCTTCACCATACAGTCAGGTTACCACTGTTAGTAAGTCGTGTAACATAAGAAATGTAAAACATCAAACCAAATACAACTAAGACTAGTCTACACGATTCAAGAAAAGATTAAAACCAAAGTTCTTTCAAGGTAAAATGTTTTTTGTTTTTTTTCAAAATTCAGCTGTATACATATATTTTTCTTTATGTTAATATATGACATCGTATTTAATCAACTTATGGGAACATTTTATTACTTTTACCATTACTGGCACTAAAGGGACGAGTACAATTTGTAGGAAGGTTTGTGAATACGTAAGGCCATCTGACAAAGTGAAGAAGACATAACTGGAAAGCCCGGCATGGCCAAGCGTGTTAAGGCGTACGACTCGTAATCTGAGGCTCGCGGGTTCGCATCCCCGTCGCGCCAAATATGCTCGCCCTTTCAGCCGTGGGGGCGTTATAAAGTCACGGTCAATCCCATTATTAGTTGGTAAAAAGAGTAACCCAAGAGTTGTCGGTGGGTGGTGATGACTAGCTGCCTTCCCTCTAGTCTTACAGTGCTAAATTAGGGACGGCTAGCAGAGAGAGTCCTCTAGTGGTTTAGGACTGTACTAATAAAGCTTTTATTTATTATAACTTCAATACTTTAATTCGTACACTTAATCATTATTTTCCCGGAACCATTCATTAAAACCACCTACTTGTATGAAAATTATATCCAATCTCTTCTCTCTTTTGTCGGACTGAATAACGATACCCCAGTGTTAACCATCAGTGATAGTGTCTCTCTTCTCTCTTTTGTCGGACTGAATAACGATACCCCAGTGTTAACCATCAGTGGTAGTGTCTCTCTTCTCTCTTTTCTCGAACTGAATAACGATACCCCAGTGTTAACCATCAGTGATAGTGTCTCTCTTCTCTCTTTTGTCGGACTGAATAACGATACCCCAGTGTTAACCATCAGTGGTAGTGTCTCTCTTCTCTCTTTTGTCGGACTGAATAACGATACCCCAGTGTTAACCATCAGTGGTAGTGTCTCTCTTCTCTCTTTTGTCGGACTGAATAACGATACCCCAGTGTTAACCATCAGTGGTAGTGTCTCTCTTCTCTCTTTGTCGGACTGAATAACGATACCCCAGTGTTAACCATCAGTGGTAGTGTCTCTCTTCTCTCTTTTGTCGGACTGAATAACGATACCCCAGTGTTAACCATCAGTGGTAGTGTCTCTCTTCTCTCTTTTGTCGGACTGAATAACGATACCCCAGTGTTAACCATCAGTGGTAGTGTCTCTCTTCTCTCTTTTGTCGGACTGAATAACGATACCCCAGTGTTAACCATCAGTGGTAGTGTCTCTCTTCTCTCTTTTGTCGGACTGAATAACGATACCCCAGTGTTAACCATCAGTGGTAGTGTCTCTCTTCTCTCTTTTGTCGGACTGAATAACGATACCCCAGTGTTAACCATCAGTGGTAGTGTCTCTCTTCTCTCTTTTTGTCGGACTGTATAACGATACCCCAGTGTTAACCATCAGTGGTAGTGTCTCTCTTCTCTCTTTTTTGTCGGACTGAATAACGATACCCCAGTGTTAACCATCAGTGGTAGTGTCTCTCTTCTCTCTTTTGTCGGACTGAATAACGATACCCCAGTGTTAACCATCAGTGGTAGTGTCTCTCTTCTCTCTTTTGTCGGACTGAATAACGATACCCCAGTGTTAACCATCAGTGGTAGTGTCTCTCTTCTCTCTTTTGTCGGACTGAATAACGATACCCCAGTGTTAACCATCAGTGGTAGTGTCTCTCTTCTCTCTTTTGTCGGACTGAATAACGATACCCCAGTGTTAACCATCAGTGGTAGTGTCTCTCATCTCTCTTTTGTCGGACTGAATAACGATACCCCAGTGTTAACCATCAGTGGTAGTGTCTCTCTCTCTCTTTTGTCGGACTGAATAACGATACCCCAGTGTTAACCATCAGTGGTAGTGTCTCTCTTCTCTCTTTTGTCGGACTGTATAACGATACCCCAGTGTTAACCATCAGTGGTAGTGTCTCTCTTCTCTCTTTTGTCGGACTGAATAACGATACCCAGTGTTAACCATCAGTGGTAGTGTCTCTCTTCTCTCTTTTTGTCGGACTGAATAACGATACCCCAGTGTTAACCATCAGTGGTAGTGTCTCTCTTCTCTCTTTTTGTCGGACTGAATAACGATACCCCAGTGTTAACCATCAGTGGTAGTGTCTCTCTTCTCTCTTTTGTCGGACTGAATAACGATACCCCAGTGTTAACCATCAGTGGTAGTGTCTCTCTTCTCTCTTTTTTGTCGGACTGAATAACGATACCCCAGTGTTAACCATCAGTGGTAGTGTCTCTCTTCTCTCTTTTGTCGGACTGAATAACGATACCCCAGTGTTAACCATCAGTGGTAGTGTCTCTCTTCTCTCTTTTGTCGGACTGAATAACGATACCCCAGTGTTAACCATCAGTGGTAGTGTCTCTGAATCGATGTTAATGTCGTACTGAATAACGATACCCCAGTGTTAACCATCAGTGGTAGTGTCTCTCTTCTCTCTTTTGTCGGACTGAATAACGATACCCCAGTGTTAACCCTCAGTGGTAGTGTCTCTCTTCTCTCTTTTGTCGGACTGAATAACGATACCCCAGTGTTAACCATCAGTGGTAGTGTCTCTCTTCTCTCTTTTTTGTCGGACTGAATAACGATACCCCAGTGTTAACCATCAGTGGTAGTGTCTCTCTCTCTTTTTGTCGGACTGAATAACGATACCCCAGTGTTAACCCTCGGTGGTAGTATCTCTATTCTCTCTGTTGTCGGACTGAATAACGATACCCCAGTGTTAACCATCAGTGGTAGTGTCTCTGAATCGATGTTAATGTCGTACTGCACGAACTGGGAGAGTCAGGTTTAACTTAAGTCTCTTTCCTGATAAAGTGTTCTCATTCGTCAACCGTCCATCATTTAGAAATAGACTATATGTATTATATTATTATATTAACTGGCTATATGTATTATATTATTATATTAAATAGACTACATGTATTATATTATTATATTAAATAGACTACATGTATTATATTATTATATTAAATAGACTACATGTATTATATTATTACATTAAAAAGACTATATGTATTATATTATTATATTAACTAGACTATATGTATTATATTATTATATTAAAAAGACCATATGTATTATATTATTATATTAAACAGACTATATGTATTATATTATCACATTAAAAAGACTATATGTATTATATTATTATATTAACTAGACTATATGTATTATATTATTATATTAACAAGGCGATATGAATTATATTATTATATTAACTAGACTATATGTATTATATTATTATATTAACTAGACTATATGTATTATATTATTATATTAACTAGACTATATGTATTATATTATTATATTAACAAGGCGATATGAATTATATTATTATATTAACTAGACTATATGTATTATATTATTATATTAACTAGACTATATGTATTATATTATTATATTAACTAGACTATATGTATTATATTATTATATTAAATAGACTACATGTATTATATTATTATATTAAATAGACTATATGTATTATATTATTATATTAAACAGACTATATGTATTATATTATTATATTAACTAGACTATATGTATTATATTATTATATTAAATAGACTACATGTATTATATTATTATATTAAATAGACTATATGTATTATATTATTACATTAAAAAGACTATATGTATTATATTATTATATTAACAAGGCGATATGTATTATATTATTATATTAACTAGACTATATGTATTATATTATTATATTAACTAGACTATATGTATTATATTATTATATTAAATAGACTACATGTATTATATTATTATATTAAATAGACTATATGTATTATATTATTATATTAACTAGACTATATGTATTATATTATTATATTAACTAGACTATGTGTATTATATTATTATATTAAATACACTACATGTATTATATTATTATATTAACTAGACTATATGTATTATATTAACTAGACTATATGTATTATATTATTATATTAACTAGACTATATGTATTATATTATTATATTAACTAGACTATGTGTATTATATTATTATATTAAATAGACTACATATATTATATTATTATATTAACTAGACTATATGTATTATATTATTATATTAAATAGACTACATGTATTATATTATTATATTAAAAAGACTATATGTATTATATTATTATATTAACTAGACTATATGTATTATATTATTATATTAAATAGACTACATGTATTATATTATTACATTAAAAAGACTATATGTATTATATTATTATATTAACTAGACTATATGTATTATATTATTATATTAAAAAGACCATATGTATTATATTATTATATTAACTAGACTATATGTATTACATTATTATATTAAAAAGACTACATGTATTATATTATTATATTAAATAGACTATATGTATTATATTATTATATTAATTAGACTATATGTATTATATTATTATATTAACTATGCTATATGTATTATATTATTACATTAAACAGACTATATGTATTATATTATTACATTAAACAGACTATATGTATTATATTATTATATTAAAAAGACTATATGTATTATATTATTATATTAAACAGACTATATGTATTATATTATTATATTAACTATGCTATATGTATTATATTATTACATTAAACAGACTATATGTATTATATTATTACATTAAACAGACTATATGTATTATATTATTATATTTAATAGACTATATGTATTATATTATTATATTTAATAGACTATATGTATTACATTATTATATTTAATAGACTACATGTATTATATTATGATATTTTATATTTTCATATTTGTAGACTTTACTATCATCAGTGAATAGCGGACACAACTGTCACAACCTCGTGTTCATTAAGTGGCCGAAGATCCACCCTGTAACTGTATCGTTATACGCACGTGTGTATATATTAAATAAACTGAGTGCTCTGTAAAGAACATTTAGAATGTATAACTTTCAGTTGAGCTACCCAGACATCATATTTACACAACCTCTGTTTCAACAGTTTGAATATTGATATATATTCCAAGCAAGTGAAGACTTTACAAAAAATAAAGATAATTCATTTGAGTTATAGATAATAATAATAACAAAAGATCTAATGTTTGTTGTCATGTAATGGAACTGTGTTTGTGAAATGTACTGATAATAAACGATTTTGTTTTCTTTTATAAGGCTTTCCTGGTTTCAGAGTGGTAAGTTTACTGGTTTACGACACTAAAATTCGACGTTCGACTCCCTAAGATAAACACACATCACTTGTAAACATGATTCTTGTTGCAGTCCTTGAGTTCATCAGATATTTATCACAGAGCAGTTTTTTTTTTTTACATTTCTGTAAATTAATGGAACATGAAATGTTGTCAAAAAATATTTATAATTTTCTTCTTTCGAATAATTTACATATGGGCGTGACCTTGTATTTAAATTTCAGGTCCAAGGATCGAAAGATCAAAGGTTCGAGCCGCGAATATGCTGATTTCTCGTCTTCTTTCAGTTGTGGGGCATTATAACTTTGACAGTTAATTCAGTTTGGCGTTGGGTGATACTGACTGGCAACTCACCCACCTCACCCCTCAGTACTAACAGTAATTGAATGTTGGGGACATTTATACCCGAACCTCTATAGATCTCTGACGGTTTACCAACTGAGTTACATCGCGATATAAATTTCTTGTTAAAATTTAATGAATATAGTTGCGTAATCAATTTGTTTCCAAATACCGTTTTATTTTACCACTTTTATATCTGATAAACTTGATTTTGCAAAATTAATTATATACTCTTGTTTTGTCGTCCATCTTAAAAGGTAAGCCCTAAAGAACCGCGAAAACATAGCTTTAGTAGTTAATTATCTTATGAATGTTTGAAGATGTCACACTATTGTTGATGAACCTAACGAATCCACGCCCTGGATTCGTAATCCGAACGTCGCGGATTCGAATCTCCCGTCGCACCAAATATGCTCGTCGTTTTAGCCGTGGGGGCGTTATAATGTTACGGTCAATCCCATTATTCGTTGGTAAAAGAGTAGCCCAAGAGTTGGCGGTGGATGGTGATGACCAGCTGCCTTTCCTCTAGTATTAAACTACAAAATTATGGACGGCCAGCGCAGATAGCCCTCGTGCAAATTTGCGCAAAATTCCAAACCTGACGTATACAATTTTGTCAGCGTAATTATTTAGTGCTGTCATCTGTTGGTAAGAAACGAACACTAGATTTACCTATAATGACAAATGTTCTGAGTAGCAAAACGTTTGTTGGTTGTTTGTTTAATCGTAAAAGTGTCCGTGCTCTTCTTACATCTAATCCTAAATCTCGGCTTTTAGCGTAAAATACTAAAATTATTTGATAAAATAGAAAAACAACATTAGTGAAATTTTTACGTAAGCATATTTTTTTAATATCAAGATTAATAATTCTCATCCTGTGATCTAATAATAAAAACGATAAATTACGTATAATAAAATAAAGGATGTTTTTACATTGTCGACAGATGGCGGTATGAAGTTCTAAAGAAATGTTGTAATAATCTTCTTAAGTCAAATCGTACGTGAAGGTTTTTGAATGACATTTAATTAACGTTAACGGATATTGCGTGAGAAATTAAAAGAACGGCATTTTCATTATCTTAACAAAGAGACCTGGCTAAAATAAACAATATTCCTAATTAGAAAGAGCACTTCATATTACATTTAACGCACGTCTTTGCCTTTTCATTTTGGCCTGATGATACGAACAGCGAATTCCTTCTTTTGTTTGGATGCCATGTGTAACGAACTATCACACTTCGCTTGAATTAGAATTCTCATGTGGATCTCTTCTTGAAAAATCATACCATTGTTGTTGGAGGCTTTTTTACATATATATGCAAGACAGGAATTGTTAAAGTTTTACATCACCAAAGAATTCCAGTAAACAATTATGGCGGGAAGTTCCTCGTGTATCTTAGCGGCAGATTATTTTCCTACGTGAAGAATAATTGAATGAACCTGTCCTTATTAAATTTCCGCTTTAGGCTCAATAAACACATTTTCCAGTTGATGAACTGCAGTTTTAAAGAAGGACCGTGTCGTATTTTCCACGTGGTTCGAAGTTTGTCAAAATTCGATTCATATAATTACCCGTGTTGATTTGCTTACAAGCAAATGTTTGAAACATTCGTGTTTGTTGAATGCAATCCACAAACTTACATCACCACTAAGAACTACACCAATATAAGTTTTGATTATTACGTTTGTTTCAGTGCTAATTTTCAAAGTCTTTTTAGTAACCCTTAAACAGCTGGAGTGGTATGGAAAGAAACACCACTTAATGATGGCCACCGATTAAGGGTTAAAGAGAATTATCCGAGTTTCTGGATTTTAATGCATCAACACTTCAACAGTATAGAGTACTTCGTTTGTTGAATTTTCAAGATATTTGTGACTCTTATGCTTGAACCGAGACCTAAATTATACATTATTTTTTAATTCAGAAAGTAATATTCGAATTTCCCGTAGCTACAAATTTCAACGCCGCCTACAAATGGAAACAGATTTACTCTAACTAAACTTTCCATGTACGCAGTGGTGCAAACACCCTAGCATTAATCCCTTATAAACATTACATCTTGACCAATTTCCATGTTTGTTTATGAGAACCAAACAAGAACAGGCCTCCTGGTAGTTCAAGTGGTAAATCTGACGGCTTATGACTAATATTTGGGTTGATTCCTACGGTAGGCAAGGCGTAAACAGCCCGTTGTGTAGCTTCATAACGAACGAATCATTCCTTCCTGTACTTTCCATCTAGCCCCCAATGACTCAGCGGTACGTCTGCAGACTTACAACGCTAAAAACCGGGTTTCGATACCCGTGGTGGGCAGAGCACAGATAGCCCATTGTGTAGCTTTGTGTTTAATTCAAAAGAACAACAGCTTTACGTCTATTCAGTTAGTTTTAACGTTGCTTTCTCTGACAGTAATTTCTGTAAGTCTATTTTTCATTGTAAGTTCCGTTGACAGACTTCGTTTGATATCCTTTCCGTTGACATGTTTTTACTTCCCTACCTGTAATGTTTAATTTTTTTTATCATTCGTACTTCAGTGGTTCAACGGTGCTTATATCGCTACAGTTGGAGATTCGATCTCTGCTGTCGCACAGCAGGGATGGTTTGTTTGTGTTTAAAACACACACAACAAAAACAGATCTTTCAAAGATCATGTTCCATAGTTTATCCACTTTTCTAGACTTCCCGCGTCTTATCTGAATAAGTTTGTGTCTCCTGAGAAAGATACGGTCTAAACAGAGAGGGGAATATATGTATATAAAAGGTGTTGTTAACAGGCAACTATCACAGGTCTCGTGTCTTGAAAAATAAGGTTGGTGGGGAATGCATCTCGACATCCGATTTCATAACTCGGACTCCTGCTTCTAGAATTGTTGTGTCGTGAAGAATAAGGTTGTTGGGGAATGTATCTCGACATCCGATTTCATAACTCGGACTCCTGCTTCTAGAATTGTTGTGTCGTGAAAAATAAGGTTGGTGGGGAATGCATCTCGACATCCGATTTCATAACTCGGACTCCTGCTTCTAGAATTGTTGTGTCGTGAAGAATAAGGTTGTTGGGGAATGTATCTCGACATCCGATTTCATAACTCGGACTCCTGCTTCTAGAATTGTTGTGTCGTGAAGAATAAGGTTGTTGGGGAATGTATCTCGACATCCGATTTCATAACTCGGACTCCTGCTTCTAGAATTGTCGTGTCGTGAAGAATAAGGTTGTTGGGGAATGTATCTCGACATCCGATTTCATAACTCGGACTCCTGCTTCTAGAATTGTCGTGTCTTGAAAATAAGGTTGGTGGGGAATGTATCTCGACATCCGATTTCATAACTCGGACTCCTGCTTCTAGAATTGTTGTGTCGTGAAGAATAAGGTTGTTGGGAATGTATCTCGACATCCGATTTCATAACTCGGACTCCTGCTTCTAGAATTGTTGTGTCGTGAAAATAAGGTTGGTGGGGAATGCATCTCGACATCCGATTTCATAACTCGGACTCCTGCTTCTAGAATTGTTGTGTCGTGAAGAATAAGGTTGTTGGGAATGTATCTCGACATCCGATTTCATAACTCGGACTCCTGCTTCTAGAATTGTTGTGTCGTGAAGAATAAGGTTGTTGGGAATGTATCTCGACATCCGATTTCATAACTCGGACTCCTGCTTCTAGAATTGTTTGTGTCGTGAAGAATAAGGTTGTTGGGAATGTATCTCGACATCCGATTTCATAACTCGGACTCCTGCTTCTAGAATTGTTGTGTCGTGAAGAATAAGGTTGGTGGGGAATGTATCTTGACATCCGATTTCATAACTCGGACTCCTGCTTCTAGAATTGTTGTGTCGTGAAGAATAAGGTTGGTGGGGAATGTATCTCGACATTCGATTTCATAACTCGGACTGCTACTTCTAGAATTGTTTGTATGGTTTCTTTGACAAGAGTCCAGAGCTGGTTTCATGTGTTATTTTTTTCACAGGACCTAAAACGATAACAAGATATTTTGATGGTTGGTGAGGAAGGAAGCTCACGATTATTTGGAAAGAATTTCTGGTTTGTAAATTTCGGACAATCCTGTAGTTGTGACAGTTTGCCTCGGACAGGATGTTGTTTCTCTTACGATATTTTCCATCTTATATTTGTCAGTTAATCTGTTTGTGTCTCGCAGCCATCTTTCCTTACATGTTTCCATGGTCTTTCTTAGGTTTAGTTTCAGAGTTACTTGTTGTGTGTTTCATAAATTACCTCGACTGAGACATCTTTGCTAATTAGATGTTTTTTGGACATTTTGTTGTGTTGATTTAAAGCTTGTAAATCTGACGCAGATTTCTTCTAGAAGTTTCGAAACGCCTTCCAGAACTTTCTTCTACACAGACACAATCCGTTAACAATGTTTCTAGCATTGTCCAGTTCGTCGTTTTATAACTTTTGTGCATATCTGATGAAGGTACAGTTCTTGTCACACAAACCTGATGAAGGTACAGTTCTTGTTACACAAACCTGATGAAGGTACAGTTCTTGTCACACAAACTTGATGAAGGTACAGTTCTTGTTACACAAACCTAACGAAGGTACAGTTCTTGTTACACAAACCTGATGGAGGTACAGTTCTTGTTACACAAACCTGATGAAGATACAGTTCTTGTTACACAAACCTGACGAAGGTACAGTTCTTGTTACACAAACCTGATGAAGATACAGTTCTTGTTACACAAACCTGATGAAGATACAGTTCTTGTTACACAAACCTGATGAAGATACAGTTACTCGAACCTAGACACCAAGTTTATATATTATTCCTGAAGACGAAAACTATTATGGTTATCAAGAGACCGGCATGGCCACGTGGTTAAGGAGCTCGACTCGTAATCTGAGGGTCGAGGGTTCGAATCCCTCTCACATCAAACATGTTCGCCCTTTTAGCCGTGGGGTTATTATAATGTGACGGTCAATCCCACTATTCGTTGGTAAAAGAGTAGCCCAAACGTTGGTGGTGATGACTAGCTGCCTTCTCTCTAGTCTTACACAACTAAATAAGGGACGACTAGCGCAGATAGCCCTCGTGTAGCTTTGAGCGAAATTCAAATCAAACCAAAGTGTTTGTCGTCAACACAATGTTTTTAATCCAACACAGTTTTATATCCTGGTTTCACGTATTCCTGTTTAAATAGATTCAGTGAAAAATATTACACTGAAAAACACGCTTTATGACGTAATATCTTATGGTGGACTGTAACTGTCTACACATGCACTCTATGACCTATACCTTGCTGGAGTGTAACTGTCTACACGTGCACTATATGACCCATACCTTGATCGAATGTAACTGTTTACATGTGTACTCTATGACCTTATATATGGATATCTCTTCTTAACTTATGAAAAGTTATAATTAATTTCAGTCAAGAGGTGTATGTGAAGGCTAAACATTAGTCTATCAAATGTCAAATCATCAGGTTTGGCAAATGGTGATAATTCGTGTGACCCAGAGGTCAAGGTGATTTTAGTGTTACTCGAGACGTCAGAGATATCGATGTATCATTCTAGAAACACAAGAAGGTGTTTCGATTAATGAATGGATCATCATTCAGTAAATCTACAGAAACCTGTAGGGATAATTTAGCAGGTATTACATCAGTCCAGAATCCTTTCACAATTTTAAAAAGAACTCCAACTAAATATTATCAATGTTTATTCTCTTCCAGTACGGTTTGTAATGTTTTTAAAAACAAAATTAGTTAAAAACAAACGCGTCAGCTCGAAATATAGCGTTGGAATATTGAACTATTACAAATAGAGGGCGTCGTGAAATGATGGATTTTTTTAAAAGCAAAACGTTTTGTGGCCCAGGACAGAGGACGTTTAGTAACTGATAGTTAGACCCAGACCTGACGAGATGAGGAGGGGGGAGCTAAAGTTCTGGGGCCCCGGGGAAACATGGGATAAAGAATAATATATTCTCATTTTCATAATGTACTTCAGGAAATATAGCAGCACTGTGGGAAATCGCTTTACCTCAGGAAATATAGCAGCACTGTGGGAAATCGCTTTACCTCAAAAAGTGAAAATTCTCAACACATTTGGCTTCCGCCCACCGGAAAAAATTTCACACGCCCATGAACGTACCACGAATTTATGAAGACTTCAAAAAGGGGACATAACTGTCCCTCGGGCCCGACCTACCTCTCGACGTCCCTGGTTACACGTCATTCTGGATGTTGTGGGATTTTGCTTGTTTGTTTTGAATTTCGCACAAAGCTACTCGAGGACTATCTGCGCAAGCCGTCCCTAATTTAGCAGTGTAAGACTAGAGGGAAGACAGCTAGTCATCACCACCCACCGCCAACTCTTGGGCTATTATTTTACCAACGAATAGTGGGATTCACCGTCACAGTATATCGCCCCCACGGCTGAAAGGGCGAGCATGTTTCGTGTGACGGTGATTCGAACCCGCGACCCTCAGATTACGAGCCTTAACACGCTTGGCCATGCCGGGCCGCTGAAGTTGTGGGAAATAGGTTTTGGTGGGGTTTTTATTAACATACCATTAACCCTATTATTTCACATTAAACAGTGGGCCTATTTAATAAGAACTTGAACTAATGTATATAAACACATTAAACAATGGGCCTGTTTAATAAGAACTTGAACTAATGTATATAAATACATTAAACAGTGGGCTTATTTAATAAGAACTTGAACTAATGTATATAAACACATTAAACAGTGGGCTTATTTAATAAGAACTTGAACTAATGTATATAAACACATTAAACAGTGGGCCTATTTAATAAGAATTTGAACTAATGTATATAAACACATTAAACAGTGGGCTTATTTAATAAGAACTTGAACTAATGTATATAAACACATTAAACAGTGGGCCTACTTAATAAGAACTTGAACTAATGTATATAAACACATTAAACAGTGGGCTTATTTAATAAGAATTTGAACTAATGTATATAAACACATTAAACAGTGGGCTTATTTAATAAGAACTTGAACTAATGTATATAAACACATTAAACAGTGGGCCTATTTAATAAGAACTTGAACTAATGTATATAAACACATTAAACAGTGGGCCTGTTTAATAAGAACTTGAACTAATGTATATAAACACATTAAACAGTGGGCTTATTTAATAAGAACTTGAACTAATGTATATAAACACATTAAACAGTGGGTCTGTTTAATAAGAATTTGAACTAATGTATATAAACACATTAAACAGTGGGCTTATTTAATAAGAACTTGAACTAATGTATATAAACACATTAAACAGTGGGTCTGTTTAATAAGAATTTGAACTAATGTATATAAACACATTAAACAGTGGGCCTGTTTAATAAGAACTTGAACTAATGTATATAAACACATTAAACAGTGGGCCTGTTTAATAAGAACTTGAACTAATGTGTATAAAGAATTAGGAAAGTGTATCGAATCGTCCTTGGAAGGAATGTAACAATAAATATGCCAAAGATAAATGTAATAATAGATCGCGAATACCGGTGTCATAGATAAGGAATGTTGACACCACGAGAAGAGTGTGATAAATAATCATGTTCGTTTGTTTAATGTTAACCACAAAGCTACACAATGGGCTACCTGAGCTCTGCCCACACCGGGTAAGGAATACATGTCTTCTAGCATTTTAAATTTACAGAAACGCTGGTGTGCTAATATTTATATAATCAAAGCACAATAATACCATAATAAACGGGAGATGGGTCACTATTCGCTGTAGCTACTGGTTTCAGTTGTAAGCGAAGGCGATAAATTACACAAACAAACACTTCAGATCAGAATTTTAAGGTTCTTGGTGACGAGATTAGATTTGTATTATTATTTGGTTTTAAGTTCTGTTTCGAGACAGAATATTGTTGATGTAAGGACAAGTAAGTCAAGACCTTTATAAACTTAAATTAAACAAAGATCTCTGTAACAGACTTTTAAATAAATATATTTATTAAGCTGTCGTAAAATTAGGTCAATATATACAGTTTAACACATCGAACTGCAACTAGAATGGTTGAGGGTTCGAGACGTAAACGTGCTACTCATCGATAATGAATTTTGTTATTCGGTTCAGTTAGTGTTAACTCATATCATGTGACCTTACAGATAATTTTATAAACACACATACAGATTGGATTTGTTCTATCAAACTCAAAAACTTATTTTTGTAAGTTTTATGCGTGAAAATCCGAATGATATGAAAGAAAAAAGATGGCTTGTTTCTTTAACGTAACAAGTGGTTTGATGGTTTGTTTCATTAACGTAACTGGTGGTTTGATGGTTTGTTTATTTAACTTAACAATAAATGTTTGTTTCTTTCAGTAGTTTGATCAACAAGGGACAAGAATACACCATGGAACTGTTCTGTGTTAACAATAAATGGTTTGATCAACAAGGGATAAGAATACACCATGGAACTGTTTTGTGTTAACATTAATGGTTTGATCAACAAGGGATAAGAATACACCATGGAACTGTTTTGTGTCAACAATAAATGGTTTGATCAACAAGGGATAAGAATACACCATGGAACTGTTCTGTGTTAACAATAAATGGTTTGATCACCAAGAGATAAGAATACACTACGGAACTGTTCTGTGTTAACAATAAATGGTTTGACCAACAAGGGATAAGAATACACCATGGAACTGTTCTGTGTTAATAATAAATGGTTTGATCAACAAGGGACAAGAATACACCAAGAAACTGTTCTGTGTTAACAATAAATGGTTTGATCAACAAGGGACAAGAATACACCATGGAACTGTACTGTGTTAACAATAAATGGTTTGATCAACAAGGGACAAGAATACACCATGGAACTGTTCTGTGTTAATAATAAATGGTTTGATCAACAAGGGACAAGAATACACCATGGAACTGTTCTGTGTTAACAATAAATGGTTTAATCAACAAGGGACAAGAATACACCATGGAACTGTTCTGTGTTAACAATAAATGGTTTGATCAACAAGGGACAAGAATACACCATGGAACTGTTCTGTGTTAACAATAAATGGTTTAATCAACAAGGGACAAGAATACACCATGGAACTGTTCTGTGTTAACAATAAATGGTTTGATCAACAAGGGACAAGAATACACCATGGAACTGTTCTGTGTTAACAATAAATGGTTTGATCAACAAGGGACAAGAATACACCATGGAACTGTTCTGTGTTAACAATAAATGGTTTAATCAACAAGGGACAAGAATACACCATGGAACTGTTCTGTGTTAACAATAAATGGTTTGATCAACAGTTAACGTGAATACACCACAAAAGTATCCTGTTTTACAATATGATTCCAGTGGCTCAACATTGTGTCACGGGGCTTATACTGCTAAAAGTCAAACTTCGATACCTTTGGCGGGCAGAACACACGTAATCCTTCGTGTATCTTTGTGTTTAACTACAAATAAGGCATATCTCTTTTTTATGGAAAGTTAACTACACCGTTAAAGATCTCTGTACACTCGTGAAATGAGACTGATACTCCAACCGCAAAGAAATAAACACCTTAGACTAGAGAGAAGTCAGCTGGTCAACATAACCCACGACCAACGCTTGGGCATCTCTTTTACCAATGAATAGTGGGACTGACCGTCACATTATAATATATTCTCGGCTGAAAGGGCGAGCAAGTTCTGTGACGGTGATGCGAAACCGTGACTCTCAGAATGCGTGTCCAGCGACTTAACCATCAAGTCCTGTATGATTGACTCACAGTCAGACACACTAACAACTGACCAAGCCAGGGCCATCAACTTAAAATAATAACAAGAGACAAGAAGACAGTTATTAACACAGATGACTTCGTTTTACTTATATTATCTATGTTGATAAAGAATTAATAGCTTGGTGGTGTATGGTGCTAAAATTGGAGATAACATAAAACCTTTCAAATGGGTCGATAAATCCCAGTATATACACGATAGAAGTTTAGGTTTCTCAAACTTTTGATTTGCAATTTATAAAAGACGAACTGGTTGACGTATTCGTACTGGAATAAGTGAAAGTATAAAGCTTTTGTTTGTTTGTTTGTTTTTTAATTTCGCGCAAAGCTACACGAGGGCTATCTGCGCTAGCCGTCCCTAATTTAGAGGTGTAAGACTAGAGGGAAGGCAGCTAGTCATCACCACCCACCGCCAACTCATGGGTTACTCTTTACCAATGAATAGTTGGATTGACCATACATTTCAACGACCAACGGCTAAAAGTACGAGCATGTGACGGGGATTCGAACCCGCGACCCTAACCATCTGGGTGCTAGTAGAAAATTAGGAACTTCGATTATTTCCGAACTAATCGTAATATTTATCAGATTTATACAAAAAAAAAACATTTGGTAATTTTTAATAATTTAACTTGCAAAATTCGACTAAAATAACCATAGTTCAAGTCGTTAACATTTTAACGGCTACCTTTTGGTACGTCATGTTAATGTTTTGTTGTTGTTGTATTATTTCTTTGTCATATTAATTACACTACAAAGTGCATAACGTTGGTTATGAGTTACTTAACTGTGCTTATAAGTTGATAAAATAAACTTGAACATTACGCGAATGTTAAGTTTGGTAAGAGAAAAATTAATTATTTTTGTCATTAAAGAATCTTAGAGTTGGAAGATAATTTCCTATAAGAATTTAAAAACAACAGATGTCGTATCGAGCAAATCTCTCTTGAACCGTTTGCAACTAATAGAGTATACTGTACTTTAAAAAAATATATCTATTCATATCATTGTCAAAAATCGTTTCTAAATCTAGCCATTCGGGGTCTTAGCAATGTAATTTTGTTTTTACGTATCTGTTTTGATACACTAACTACTGCTTACACGTAATGCTTACTGAATCACCAGTAAATTTTAAATCAATATCCTCAGTTTTGTTCATAGAGTTTTGTAAAGAGGGTTAAACACATCATCATGGTAAATACCCTATCGTGTTCCGGTCTCATCTGAGCCTCTTATAAATATACATAGGTTGTTTTTCAAGAATTTTAAATACTCAGAATATATATATAAAAAAAACCAATTGAGAGAGAAACGAAAGATTTCTAGTAGTCTCACGTGCACATCGATGAATTCGATAGATATAGCTATGGGGGGGAAGAGAGACTAGTCGACTTACTATCGTGCCCTGATAGAGGGAAAAAAAACAACAAAACTCCTGACGTCCACAGCGTATCGCAAAGTGATGTTTGCTTCTCACGCGCAAAGAAAAACAGTTTTATATATAATAAAGGTTAAGGAATCATAATCTTGATGTGTTGTCCCATAAAAGAAGATAGTTTTCTCTCGAGATCCACGAAGAAAGAAAAGTTTCTATTGACGATTCTACGAGTTGGTTAGTTTTATTACGTGTACTAACACATAAACCACCTGGAATAGGCTTCTTCGACACATCAGTCATGTGATGCTTTCTTGTCCAATAAAAATGATTTGTGTACGTTAGGGTTAGAAAACACGCTCTCTCTATTGCGAAAGTAGATGTGTAACAATGAATACACTCTCGTAACCACAGCACTCACGCACACTCGTTAACGAGAGTTGAAATATCAAAATAAAATTTTCCGCAACAACAATTGCGTGCACAGAGTGTGATTAGAAAAATATAATTTCCAGACGTTCCACCTCCGTAACAGTTTTCTACACACACGTGCACTTCACTATGTAATGGCAATCGCTCATTTTGAAAGGTTCAGTTCATGATACTTTCAAACTGCCACTCGTGGTACAGACTATGTTTAATAACACATATTAACGAGAATCGTATTAGCAAGTTTATCCTTTTATTTACCATCTTGTTAACTGAAAGTTCTATATTTCTTTTACCATTAACTTGGTACGCAGAACCTTTGATAACTTAATTTATACACAACGAGTAATGTTTAAACAGTACCATCGAAGTACTGCTCTATATATTCGTGTCTATCCAACTTAATTACAGAGAAGAATGTTTTAACAAACATTTAGTTCAAGATATGTTTTATATATATTTCTGATGTATACAGTTCCAATGTAAAGAGTTCTAAATGACTAATAAAGGATTTCGGTAACAAATTGCCTCGATTCTTGAAGTAGATTAATACAACGTTTAATCAAAGACAAGTCATTCGTCCTCACAGCCTTGGAACGTTAGTAATAAGTAATTATATGGAATAGGAAGACCATATTCGATTAAAAAAAATGAGTTGAATTCTTTGAGGTTATTTAAATGGTCTACATCTGTTAAGACACGACATTAATTATTGACCAAGAATGAAAACATCGCGTGCTTCTATCCAAAAAAATATGGTACCCTCTTCATTGACGTTTCTACGTCATACACAGCCCTGTCGCTCCGGAACAGTTTCCCGGAGTTCGATCTGTTGTTGGACGACTTTTAATGATGGATGGAAACATTTGCAAACACTTCTGTTCTTCGGGTTCGTTGGTAAACACTAGGCCTCCTTGGTTGTTGTTAAGCCCAAAGATACACAATGGGCTATCTGCCCACAACGGGTATCGAATACCTGATTTATAGCGTTGCAAGCCTGCAGAATTACCGCTAAGCCTTCGAGGGGTGGTGGGAGGAGCAGAAGCGATTAGAACAGCGAACTGTTTCAACTTGAAACTAAAAAAACTTTTCATACAAAGACAGTTAGTACCCAATATGTATTATGTCCACAATCGATACGTCTGTCATTTAATTAGAAAGTCCACTTTCTTCACAGATGTGGTGTTTTCTCTTCAACCTATATCACTCACTCATTAACTTCTACAATTTCTTCCATTCACATGTCTCCAAGTCACAAGTAATCTTCATGATTATTTAACATGTCTTAATTTATTGTCTTTCAGAACTGTCACCTAGCATCCTTCACAATCAACGTTTTTTCCATAAAATATAAAACTTCCTTTCTTTACAAGATATCACCCCCTCTGTATTCAAAATATAAAACTTCCTTTCTTTACAGGATATCACCCCCTCTGTATTCAAAATATAAAACTTCCTTTCTTTACAGGATATCACCCCCTCTGTATTCAAAATATAAAACTTCCTTTCTTTACAGGATATCACCCCCTCTGTATTCAAAATATAAAACTTCCTTTCTTTACAGGATATCACCCCCTCTGTATTCAAAATATAAAACTTCCTTTCTTTACAGGATATCACCCCCTCTGTATTCAAAATATAAAACTTCCTTTCTTTACAGGATATCACCCCCTCTGTATTCAAAATATAAAACTTCCTTTCTTTACAGGATATCACCCCCTCTGTATTCAAAATATAAAACTTCCTTTCTTTACAGGATATCACCCCCTCTGTATTCAAAATATAAAACTTCCTTTCTTTAAAGGATATCACCCCCTCTGTATTCAATATTCTCCATATATATTCTACAGATTGTTGACTACGTTATATGAAAATGCTTTTGCAAATGCAATTAAAATAACTACATCTTGACAATTATTTGGGATTTTAAAAGGTAATGTGGTGCAGTTGATAAGTGATCGTTTTTTGGAAGGGCAGGTAAACCTTGACGAATAAAGGAAAATTACAAACAAGTTGTGCCCAGTTGTTGTTTTGAATTAAGCACAAAGCTACACAATTGGCCATCTGTGCTCTGCCACCAAGGGTATCGAAACCTGATTTTTAAGCGTTGTAAGTCCGCAGACATACCGCTTAGCCACCAAAGTGCATGGCGGTGGCGCCCAGTTATGGAAAGTAAAATGTGGCATTAATAGTGGTTTGTTTGTTTTTGAAGTTCGCGCAAAGATACACGAGAGTTATCTGCGCTAGTCGTCCCTAATTTAGCAGCGAAAGAATAAAGGGAAGGCAGCTAGTCATCACCACCCACCGCCAACTCTTGGGCTACTCTTTTACCAACGAATAGTTGACCGTAACATTATAACGCACCGACGGCTGAAAGGGCAAACATGGTTGGTGTGAGGGAGATTCGAACACGTGGCCCTAAGTTTACGAATCGAACGGCCCTAACACTTGACCATGCCGGGACTGTTAACAGGTGAGAATTCACGAATCCATGGTTCAGAGGCAAAAACTGTTGAGATATTTCAGATAATAGCGTGTAACATAATCGAAAAAAACCTCAGTGTGAAAAGATGACACAAACACCTTTCGCAAAACACCAACAACTGGAGAATAAAAAAAGGTATCCGAACCAGAAAAACAGTCAAGTCGCCGTATATAGCGTTTATGGATTTCTATATGATCTAACTGCTGATGGATGCTGGGAAAGCTGTTGTCTTCGTAAACTAGAAGGCTTATGGAAAACATCAGGGAGGAGTGGTGTGCTTGGGACATGATGGTTTGTACGACGGAATCTTTAGCAGTAAAAACGACACTGCAGAGCTATCTTAAAGACGCCGACGTGGGTTGTAACGTGATTGCGAAGCCTCAAAATAATGTTTACGTAACGTACTTTTCAGTCTACTTCTTTGTTCGATAACCACCAACGTTATCTGACACCCAAGACTTTCCACGTTTTTGCTGATCTCCAACTAATTAACTTAAAGTTTCGAGGCACTTGCCTCAAGAAGTATCTACTACCCAAAGTAATAAAACCATAATTGCAATGCAATATACTACACTTTACTGAAGACAGATTCGGGACAGGGGCCCAGTAACACCTGCTTCTGACAGTTATTCGAGGTAAATAACCTTTTATGAGAGACCGGAGGTTAATACTCGATTTACTGACGACGTAATTCCTATAGGTTAAACCACATCACCAGAAAACAATGTTCAGTTCCTGGAAAGTAGGTAAACTGGTCGTAGAATTGGTTCAGGAAAAGTTCGAGAACCTTAGTGTTAAAACTATGGCGCATCTTACCACGTACTCGATAAGACAATATACATAACCAACACATTCACCTTTTCTTTTAATAAGTGGGAAGTTTTATGATTGTTTCTTCTGAATTTCGCGCAAAGCTAGACGAGGACTATCTGCGCTAGCCGTCCCTAATTTAGTTGTGTAAGTTTGTTTTTGAATTTCGCGCAAAGCACACAAGGGCTATCTGCGCTAGCCGTTCCTAATTTAGAAGTGTAAGACTAGAGGGAAGGCAGCTAGTCATCACCACCCACCGCCAACTCTTGGGCTACTCTTTTACAAACTAATAGTGAGATTGACCATCACATTATAACGTCCCCACGGTGGAAAGGTCGAGCATGTTTGGTGCGAAGGGGATTCGAACCCGCGACCCTCAGATTAAGAGTCGAACGCCTTAACCCACCTGGCCATGGCAGTGTGAGACTAGAGGGTTTGTTTGTTTTTGAATTTCGAGCAAAGTTACTCAATGACTATCTGCGCTAAGACCAGAGGGAAGGCAGCTAGTCATCGCTATCAACCGCCAACTGTTGAGCCACACTTTTTCCAACTAATAGTAGGATTGACTATCACATTACAACGTCCCCAGAGCTGAAAGGGTGAGCATGTTTGATGTGACGGGGATCCGAACGAATAATCTGTACACAAATTTTCGTTTTTGCATATATTTACAAAGGAAATTTAACATGGGGTTGGGTAAGGTTTATTTGACCGAACGAAGTTAGAGAATATGCACTCATTACGGCCGGGGTCCAAGGTTCGACTCAGGTCTCTGAAAGCTCTTCGGTTGTGAATTACATTTTACACATTCTCTCGTTCTTCACGAGAGTAGTTTTCCTAATTTTGATACACATGTCCAGAACAGGTCGAATTCTGGGTAGGGGAACACGTCACGGAACCAAAGGTATGGTAAAAATTATATACTGCCACAAATAACACGATTATAATAAAACCATCACTCGCATATCCTTTTTTTTCTTCTAAATTATCACCAACACAGTCAAGCGTCTGACCTATACCACTACACAGAATGTACTTCAGTTGTTTTTGCGGATTTAATGTTACATTTTGATATAAGTACTGTGTTATTTTTAAGACTTATAACAGGTTGTGTATAGAATTATATACGGACTGTTCCCTACGTTAAAATACTAAGCTGTAGTACGTTGTTGTTACATAAAGGGTCCGGTAAAAAGTCCAGAAGCACAAAAAATAAGTTTAATTCTTACACGTGACAAAGAAGTGTAAAATTCCCAAGAACCACTAGTCCAGAAGATACATAGAGTATATAATTGTTGGATTTAGTGAGGGTCGTATGTCATTCCTAATTCGTAATAACTTGAGTGTTTTTTGTGTTTTTCTTATAGCAAAGCCACAACGGGCTATCTACTGAGCCCACCGAGGGGAATCGAACCCCTGATTTTAGCGTTGTAAATCCGTGGACATACCGCTGTACTAGCGGGGAACGTGATAACTTGAAGGAAAATAACTGGTCAACATCATAAACTGATAACTCTTGAGATACTGAAGTCACGTTGACTGAAATTTGATTGTTACTCTTATAACACACGAACCAAGATGCTTCTCCTCTCTATTCTGACACACTATCAACTGGTCTGTACACCGCCCTCTGTGGTATAGAATTCCTACAAGTTTCTAAATGCTGAAACAATCGACTTGTAATCTTGTATACATGTGATTAGTTTATGTTTGGACTCATAAAGAAGTCATAATTCACAAGAAGGTATAAAACCAAGAACATTACATAAACCAGAATGTTAAACTACGTCTTACGAACACTTTTCAAATTTTAAAGCTTAATGTCCCACAAACACACTGTCCTGGTGTTATATTTCAGAGAAGCTTTTAACCTGTGTTTTTAAATTTTGCGCAAAGCTACACGAGGGCTACCTATGCTAGCTGTCCCTAATTTAGCAGTGTAAGACTAGAGGAAAGCAGCTAGTCATCACCACCCACCGTCAACTCTTTGACCAATGAATAGTAGGATTGACTGTTGCATTATAACACCTCCACGGCTGAAAGGGCGAGCATGTTTGGTGTGATGGGGATTCGAATCTGCAACCTTTGGACTAAGTCAAGCACCTTATGCCAGGCCTAGATTTATGTGTTAAAAGACCTTGTGTGAACACATTACATGTAGGTGATACACTAAGTGTGCGAGTGTACATTGTGTAGATAGTAAAAGTATGTTACACAAGTTTAGATAAAATTATCACAGTTGTTCTACAGATTTAGAACCAAGAACAAAAAAATTGTTGAAGGTAACAAGATGAGATTAGATTCAAACAGCTAAAATCTCACAGGTTAAAACTGTATAAAACAAAAACTGTTAAAGGATAGTTGGTGAAGAGTTTCCAACATCTAACCAGAAGGTAGCAGAAGTGGTTTTCTAACATTCCATGATTGTTTACACAATTAATGGGGCATTTTCGGGTGTTACAAAACTATAAAACTAAATAAAACCCTACAGAGAATCTAACAAATATTATTTGTTAGATGTAGGTTATGAAATCATTTTTGGTAAAATATATCTGTGAGTAAGAATACAGTGTTGATTACGGAAGAACAGGTAACGTTCCATTTCCTCTCTTATTCCATTCACTTTGATTCAAAATGACACAAAACAACAGGAATCTCTCTTCTGTAAGGATTCAGAAAGGTACATGATGAAAAACAAACATTGTTTCTCTCACTAAGTAAAAATGTTATAAACACTCAAAAACACTTGTTTTTTTAAGACAGAAACTTCAGTTCTCATCTAAAATGTTATTTTTCTTCTCAAAAAAATGATTTCCAAACCGTAAATTAAATCAGCAGAGTTTAAATATTACATCTTAACCACAAAAGCAACATGAAGACAATAATATTCCACTTTGGAACATAACAATGAAGAATCCTTAATACTGATATATAACTCAGCAGTGGCATATCTAGGTAGAGGCAAGAAGGGGCTAAGCCCCAGGGCCCATTGATAATTTTATTCTACATAAATTACATGCGATGTAGGGCCCACATAACCTTACATCTGCCACTGCAACTGATGTCAACTATACTTATCTAAACTAATTATTGACAGTAGAAATCAATGACATATGCATGTTACCTGCCGTGACAATAAACTTACTATTTCACACATTTTCACTCAGGAGTAACTAGTAAAACATAATGCTGTTGACCAGAATAACATAATCAATATCTGGAAAAACCCAATATGTCAACAGTTAATAAAACTGTGAGTTCTGGTTTAAACAGAGCAATATCTGGAAAAACCCAATACTTTAACAGTTAATAAAACTGTGAGTTCTGGTTTAAATAGAGCAATATCTGGAATAAACCCAATAAGTAAACAGTTAATAAAACTGAGAGTTCCGGTTTAAACAGAGCAATATCTGGAAAAAACCCAATAAGTAAACAGTTAATAAATCTGTGACTTCTGGTTTAAATAGAGCAATATCTGGAATAAACCCAATAAGTAAACAGTTAATAAAACTGTGAGTTCTGCTTTAAACAGAGGAATATCTGGAAAAATCCAATACATAAACAGTTAATAAAACTATTAGTTCTGCTTTAAACAGAGCAATATCTGGAAAAACCCAATACGTTAACAGTTAATAAAACTGTGAGTTCTGGTTTAAACTTAGAAATATCTGCAAAAACCCAATATGTGAAGAGTTAATAAAACTGAGTTTTGGTTGAAACAGAGCAATATCTGAAAAAACCAATACGTTAACAGTTAATAAAACTGTGTTCTGGTTTAAATAGAGCAATATTTGGAAAAACCCAATATGTGAACAGTTAATAAAACTGTGAGTTCTGGTTTAAACAGATAAATATCTGGAAAAACCCAATATGTGAACAGTTAATAAAACTGTGAGTTCTGGTTTAAACAGAGCAATATCTGGAAAAACCCAATATGTGAACAGTTAATAAAACTGTGAGTTCTGGTTTAAACAGATAAATATCTGGAAAAACCCAATATGTGAACAGTTAATAAAACTGTGAGTTCTGGTTTAAACAGAGCAATATCTGGAAAAACCCAATATGTGAACAGTTAATAAAACTGTGATTTCTGGTTTAAACAGAGCAATATCTGGAAAACACCCAATATGTGAACAGTTAATAAAACTGTGAGTTCTGGTTTAAACAGATAAATATCTGGAAAAACCCAATATGTGAACAGTTAATAAAACTGTGAGTTCTGGTTTAAACAGAGCAATATCTGGAAAACACCCAATATGTGAACAGTTAATAAAACTGTGAGTTCTGGTTTAAACAGATAAATATCTGGAAAAACCCAATACATAAACTGTTAACAAATCTGTGAGTTCTGGTTTAACTTATCATCCCCCAGTGTCTGTAAGCAGGAATACATTTTTTCTGATGAAATGTTTCATGACGGATTTTTTTTTTCCTTTTTACAAAGTATATCAATGGATTATCATAAAACACAATGGAAACATGGTTTCACTACCAGTATCTCTTTTGTTTTTTTAAATGTTAACATTAAGTCAATACTAAATTAGGGTCCTGTAAGAAATTGAACATTTAATCTGCAAGAGAACATGATAAACAAAACTTTTCAGTTGAATGTTAACGGATGATGCACAGCACAATGTAATAACAAATATCTAAAATGTTTCTCTCCAGTGCCACCTATAATCTGTTATACTTTTGAACAGTAATTAGAACCATTAATAAGTAGTGACTACAACATTTGTTTTCAATGGAATACTAAATATCATAGTTTTTGTCATTAACACTTACTGAATAAATGTTTAGAACATTTCAGAAGAATGTTAAAAACACAGTCATGATGTTAGAACCAACATTTGTAGACTTCTTATTTGACCATGCAACCCACTAGCAGATGACGACTGTCCACTTCCAGTATGATGCAAATAACTGTGGATTTCAGCCTCTGTGGGAATCTCTACGAAGATAGTAGTATTACTTTTTATATCGTCATTATCAGGGTATACCCTACTTTTTATATCGTCATTATCAGGGTATACCCTACTTTTTATATAGTCATTATCAGGGTATATCCTACTTTTTATACAGTCATTATCAGGGTATACCCTACTTTTTATATCATCATTATCAGGGTATACCCTACTTTTTTATATAGTCATTATCAGGGTATACCCTACTTTATATAGTCATTATCAGGGGTATACCCTACTTTTATATATAGTCATTATCAGGGTATACCTACTTTTATATAGTCATTATCAGGGTATACCCTACTTTTTATATAGTCATTGGCGTATCAGGGTATACCCTACTTTTATATAGTCATTATCAGGGTATAAATCCCTACTTTTTTATACAGTCATTATCCTACTGTATAACCCTACTTTTATATATAGTCAATTATCAGGGTATATCCTACTTTTATATAGTCATTATCAGGGTATACCCTACTTTTTTATATAGTCATTATCAGGATATACCCTACTTTTTTATATCGTCATTATCAGGGTATACCCTACTTTTTATATATAGCCATTATCAGGGTATACCCTACTTTTTATATCGTCATTATCATGGGTATACCCTACTTTTTTATACAGTCATTATCAGGGTATACCCTACTTTTTTATATCATCATTATCAGGGGTATACCCTACTTTTTATATAGTCATTATCAGGGTATACCTACTTTTATATAGTCATTATCAGGGTATATCCTACTTTTATATAAGCTAGTCATTATCAGGGTATACCCTACTTTTATATATCATCATTATCAGGGTATACCCTACTTTTTTATATAGTCATTATCAGGGTATACCCTACTTTTATATATATCTCATTATCAGGGTATACCCTACTTTTATATAGTCATTATCAGGGTATACCCTACTTTTTTATATAGTCATTATCAGGGTATATACTACTTTTATATAGTCATTATCAGGGTATAACCTACTTTTTTATATAGTCATTATCAGGGTATATCCTACTTTTTTATATAGTCATTATCACGGTATACCCTACCTTCTTTATATAGTCATTATCACGGTATATCCTACTTTTATATAGTCATTATCAGGGTATATCTACTTTTTTATATACAGTCATTATCAGGGGTATACCCTACTTTTATATCGTCATTATCAGGGTATACCCTACTTTTTTTTTATATAGTCATTATCAGGGTATATCCTACTTTTATACAGTCATTATCAGGGGTATACCCTACTTTTTATATCATCATTATCAGGGTATACCCTACTTTTTTATATAGTCATTATCAGGGTATACCCTACTTTTATATAGTCATTATCAGGGGTATACCCTACTTTTATATAGTCATTATCAGGTTATACCCTACTTTTTTATATAGTCATTATCAGGGTATACCCTACTTTTTTTATATCGTCATTATCATGGTATACCCTACTTTTTATACAGTCATTATCAGGGTATACCCTACTTTTTATATCGTCATTATCAGGGTATACCCTACTTTTTATATCGTCATTATCAGGGTATACCCTACTTTTTATATAGTCATTATCAGGGTATATCCTACTTTTTATATAGTCATTATCAGGGTATACCCTACTTTTTATATCATCATTATCAGGGTATACCCTACTTTTTATATAGTCATTATCAGGGTATACCCTACTTTTTATATAGTCATTATCAGGGTATACCCTACTTTTATATAGTCATTATCAGGGATATACCCTACTTTTATATAGTCATTATCAGGGTATACCCTACTTTTATATAGTCATTATCAGGGTATACCCTACTTTTTATATAGTCATTATCAGGGTATATCCTACTTTTTATATAGTCATTATCAGGGTATACCCTACTTTTTATATAGTCATTATCAGGGTATATCCTACTTTTTATATAGTCATTATCAGGGTATATCCTACTTTTTATACTAGTCATTATCAGGGTATACCCTACTTTTTATATCGTCATTATCAGGGTATACCCTACTTTTTATATAGTCATTATCAGGGTATATCCTACTTTTTATACAGTCATTATCAGGGTATACCCTACTTTTTATATCATCATTATCAGGGTATACCCTACTTTTTATATAGTCATTATCAGGGTATACCCTACTTTTTATATAGTCATTATCAGGGTATACCCTACTTTTTATATAGTCATTATCAGGGTATACCCTACTTTTATATATAGTCATTATCAGGGTATACCCTACTTTTTTATAGTCATTATCAGGGGTATACCCTACTTTTTTATATCATCATTATCAGGTATATCCCTACTTTTATATAGTCATTATCAGGGTATACCCTACTTTTTATATAGTCATTATCAGGGTATACCCTACTTTTATATCGTCATTATCAGGGTATACCCTACTTTTTATCGTCATTATCAGGGTATACCCTACTTTTTTATATAGTCATTATCAGGGTATACCCTACTTTTTTATATAGTCATTATCAGGGTATACCCTACTTTTTTATATCATCATTATCAGGGTATACCCTACTTTTTTATATAGTCATTATCAGGGTATACCCTACTTTTATATAGTCATTATCAGGGTATACCCTACTTTTATATAGTCATTATCAGGGTATACCCTACTTTTATATAGTCATTATCAGGGTATACCCTACTTTTATATCATCATTATCAGGGTATACCCTACTTTTATATAGTCATTATCAGGGTATACCCTACTTTTTATATATAGTCATTATCAGGGTATACCCTACTTTTTATATAGTCATTATCAGGGTATACCCTACTTTTATATATAGTCATTATCAGGGTATACCCTACTTTTTTATATCGTCATTATCAGGGGTATACCCTACTTTTTATATCGTCATTATCAGGGTATACCCTACTTTTTATATAGTCATTATCAGGGTATATCCTACTTTTTATACAGTCATTATCAGGGTATACCCTACTTTTTATATCATCATTATCAGGGTATACCCTACTTTTATATATATAGTCATTATCAGGGTATATCCTACTTTTATATAGTCATTATCAGGGTATCCTACTTTTATACAGTCATTATCAGGGTATACCCTACTTTTTATATCGTCATTATCAGGGTATACCCTACTTTTTATATCGTCATTATCAGGGTATACCCTACTTTTTATATAGTCATTATCAGGGTATATCCTACTTTTATATAGTCATTATCAGGGTATACCCTACTTTTATATCATCATTATCAGGGTATACCCTACTTTTTATATAGTCATTATCAGGGTATACCCTACTTTTATAGTCATTATCAGGGTATACCCTACTTTTATATAGTCATTATCAGGGTATACCCTACTTTTTATATAGTCATTATCAGGGTATACCCTACCCTACTTTTTTTTATATAGTCATCATTATCAGGGTATACCCTACTTTTTATATAGTCATTATCAGTCATTTTATCATTATCAGGGTATACCCTACTTTTTTCTATAGTCATTATCAGGGTATACCCTACTTTTTTATATAGTCATTATCAGGGTATACCCTACTTTTTTATAGTCATTATCAGGGTATACCTACTTTTTTTATATCATCATTATCAGGTATATCCTACTTTTTTATATAGTCATTATCAGGGTATACCCTACTTTTTATATAGTCATTATCAGGGTATACCCTACTTTTATATAGTCATTATCAGGGTATACCCTACTTTTTTATATAGTCATTATCAGGGTATACCCTACTTTTTTATATAGTCATTATCAGGGTATACCCTACTTTTATATAGTCATTATCAGGGTATACCCTACTTTTTTATATAGTCATTATCAGGGTATACCCTACTTTTTTATATCGTCATTATCAGGGTATACCCTACTTTTTATATAGTCATTATCAGGGTATACCCTACTTTTATATCATTATCAGTATACCCTACTTATCAGGGTATACCCTACTTTTATATAGTCATTATCAGGGTATACCCTACTTTTTTATATAGTCATTATCAGGGTATACCCTACTTTTTTATATCATCATTATCAGGGTATACCCTACTTTTATAGTCATTATCAGGGTATACCCTACTTTTATATATCGTCATTATCAGGGTATACCCTACTTTTTTATATAGTCATTATCAGGGTATACCCTACTTTTATATAGTCATTATCAGGGTATACCCTACTTTTTTATATAGTCATTATCAGGGTATACCCTACTTTTTATATAGTCATTATCAGGGTATACCCTACTTTTTTTATATCGTCATTATCAGGGTATACCCTACTTTTTTATATAGTCATTATCAGGGGTATATCCTACTTTTTATAGTCATAGGGTATACCCTACTTTTATATCATCATTATCAGGATACCACCCTTTTATATATCGTCATTATCAGGGTATACCCTACTTATATAGTCATTATCAGGGTATACCTACTTTTATAGTCATTATCAGGGTATACCCTACTTTTTATATAGTCATTATCAGGGTATACCCTATTATCAGGGTATACCCTACTTTTATATAGTCATATAGTCATTATCAGGGTATACCTACTTTTATATAGTCATTATCAGGGTATACCCTACTTTTATATCGTCATTATCAGGGTATACCCTACTTTTATATAGTCATTATCAGGGTATACATTATCAGGGTATACCCTACTTTTTTTTATATAGTCATTATCAGGGTATATCCCTACTTTTATATAGTCATTATCAGGGTATACCTACTTTTATATAGTCATTATCAGGGTATACCCTACTTTTTATATAGTCATTATCAGGGTATATCCTACTTTTTATATCGTCATTATCAGGGTATACCCTACTTTTTATATCGTCATTATCAGGGTATACCCTACTTTTTATATAGTCATTATCAGGGTATACCCTACTTTTTATATAGTCATTATCAGGGTATACCCTACTTTTTATATAGTCATTATCAGGGTATACCCTACTTTTTTATAGTCATTATCAGGGTATACCCTACTTTTTTTATATAGTCATTATCAGGGTATACCCTACTTTTATATAGTCATTATCAGGTATATATCCTACTCTTTTATATCGTCATTATCAGGGTATACCCTACTTTTATATAGTCATTATCAGGGTATACCCTACTTTTTTATATATATAGTCATTATCAGGGTATACCCTACTTTTTATATAGTCATTATCAGGGTATACCCTACTTTTTATATAGTCATTATCAGGGTATACCCTACTTTTTATATAGTCATTATCAGGGTATACCCTACTTTTTATATAGTCATTATCAGGGTATACCCTACTTTTATATATAGTCATTATCAGGGTATACCCTACTTTTTTATATAGTCATTATCAGGGTATACCCTACTTTTTATATAGTCATTATCAGGGTATACCCTACTTTTTATATAGTCATTATCAGGGTATACCCTACTTTTTATATCGTCATTATCAGGGTATACCCTACTTTTTTATATCGTCATTATCAGGTATACCCTACTTTTATATAGTCATTATCAGGGTATACCCTACTTTTATACAGTCATTATCAGGGTATACCCTACTTTTATATCGTCATTATCAGGTATACCCTAACTTTTATATAGTACTTTCATCGGTATATCCCTACTCTTTTATATAGTCATTATCAGGGTATACCCCTACTTTTTTATATAGTCATTATCAGGGTATACCCTACTTTTTTATATAGTCATTATCAGGGTATACCTACTTTTATATAGTCATTATCAGGTATACCCTACTTTTTATATAGTCATTATCAGGGTATATACTACTTTTATATAGTCATTATCAGGGTATACCCTACTTTTTTATATAGTCATTATCAGGGTATACCCTACTTTTTATATATCATTATCAGGGTATACCCTACTTTTATATAGTCATTATCAGGGGTACCCTACTTTTATATAGTCATTATCAGGGTATACCCTACTTTTTTATATATTATCAGTCCTACTTTTTATATAGTCATTATCAGGGTATACCCTACTTTTTATATATCATTTATCAGGGTATACCCTACTTTTTTATATCGTCATTATCAGGGTATACCCTACTTTTATATATCATTATCATCAGGGTATACCCTACTTTTTATATATAGTCATTATCAGGGTATACCCTACTTTTTATATAGTCATCATTATCAGGAATATACCCTACTTTTTATATCGTCATTATCAGGGTATACCCTACTTTTTATATAGTCATTATCAGGGTATACCCTACTTTTATATAGTCATTATCAGGGTATACCCTACTTTTATATATGTAGTCATTATCAGGGTATATACCTACTTTTATATAGTCATTATCAGGGTATACCCTACTTTTATATATCGTCATTATCAGGGTATACCCTACTTTTTTATATAGTCATTATCAGGGTATATACCTACTTTTTTATATCGTCATTATCAGGGTATACCCTACTTTTTTATATAGTCATTATCAGGGTATACCCTACTTTTATATAGTCATTATAGGTATACATTTTTTATAGTCATTATCAGGTATACCCTACTTTTTATATAGTCATTATCAGGGTATACCCTACTTTTTTATATCATCATTATCAGGGTATACCCCTACTTTTATATCGTCATTATCAGGGTATACCCTACTTTTATTATATATCAGTCATTATATAGTCATTATCAGGGTATACCCTACTTTTATATCGTCATTATCAGGGTATACCCTACTTTTATATCGTATACCCCTACTTTTTTATATAGTCATTATCAGGGTATACCCTACTTTTTTATATAGTCATTATCAGGGTATACCCTACTTTTATATAGTCATTATCAGGGTATACCCTACTTTTATATCGTCATTATCAGGGTATACCCTACTTTTTATATATCGTCATTATCAGGGTATACCCTACTTTTTATATAGTCATTATCAGGGTATACCCTACTTTTTATATAGTCATTATCAGGGTATACCCTACTTTTTTTTATATAGTCATTATCAGGGTATACCCTACTTTTTTATATAGTCATTATCAGGGGTATACCCTACTTTTATATAGTCCTACTTTTTTTATATAGTCATTATCAGGGTATACCCTACTTTTATATAGTCATTATCAGGGTATACCCTACTTTTTTATATCGTCATTATCAGGGTATACCCTACTTTTTTATATAGTCATTATCAGGGTATACCCTACTTTTTTATATCATCATTATCAGGGTATACCTACTTTTATATAGTCATTATCAGGGTATACCTACTTTTATATATCGTCATTATCAGGGTATACTACTTTTATATAGTCATTATCAGGGTATACCCTACTTTTATATAGTCATTATCAGGGTATACCCTACTTTTTTATATAGTCATTATCAGGGTATACCCTACTTTTTTATATAGTCATTATCAGGGTATACCCTACTTTTATATATATCATTATCAGGTTATACCCTACTTTTTTATATCGTCATTATCAGGGTATACCCTACTTTATATAGTCGTCATCAGGGTATACCCTACTTTTATATCGTCATTATCAGGGTATACCCTACTTTTATATAGTCATTATCAGGGTATACCCTACTTTTTTATATAGTCATTATCAGGGTATACCCTACTTTTTTATATAGTCATTATCAGGGTATACCTAGTTTTTTATATAGTCATTATCAGGGTATACCCTACTTTTTATATAGTCATTATCAGGGTATATTCCTACTTTTTTATATCGTCATTATCAGGGTATACCCTACTTTTTATATATCGTCATTATCAGGGTATACCCTACTTTTTATATCGTCATTATCAGGTATATATCCTACTTTTTTATATAGTAGTCATTATCAGGGTATACCCTACTTTTATTATAGTCATTATCAGGGTATACCCTACTTTTATATATACGTCATTATCAGGGTATATCTACTTACTATATCGTCATTATCAGGGTATACCTACTTTTTATATAGTCATTATCAGGGTATATCCCTTATCTTTTATATCGTCATTATCAGGGTATACCCTACCTTTTATATCATCATTATCAGGGTATAATCCCTACTTTTTATATAGTCATTATCAGGGTATACCCTACTTTTATATCGTCATTATCAGGCATATACCTCTACTTTTTTATATAGTCATTATCAGGGTATACCCACTTTTATATAGTCATTATCAGGGTATACCCTACTTTTTTATATAGTCATTATCAGGGTATACCCTACTTTTATATAGTCATTATCTCGGTTATACACCACTTTATATAGTATTTTCATTGCCTCAGGGTATACCCTACTTTTTTATATATAGTCATTATCAGGGTATATCCTACTTTTTATATAGTCATTATCAGGGTATACCCTACTTTTATATATAGTCAATACTAGGGATAGTATTATCCCTCTTTTATATATAGTCATTATCAGGGTTATATCCCACTTTTTATATCAGTCATTATCAGGGTATATATATATTATCAGGTATCCTACTTTTATAGTCATTATCAGGTATACCCTACTTTTCATATCGTCATTATCAGGTTATACCCTACTTTTATATCAGTCATTATCAGGGTATACCCTACTTTTTATATAGTCATTATCAGGTATACCCTACTTTTATATATAGTCATTATCAGGGGTATACCCTACTTTTATATATAGTCATTATCAGGGTATACCCTACTTTTTATATAGTCATTATCAGGTGGTATACCCTACTTTTTATATAGTCATTATCAGGGTATACCCTACTTTTTTATATAGTCATTATCAGGGTATACCCTACTTTTATTTTATAGTCATTATCAGGGTATACTACTTTTTTATATAGTCATTATCAGGGTATACCCTACTTTTTTTATATCAGTCATTATCAGGGTATACCCTACTTTTATATAGTCATTATCAGGGTATACCCACCTACTTTTTTATATAGTCATTATCAGGGTATACCTACTTTTTATATAGTCATTATCAGGGGTATATCCTACTTTTATATATCGTCATTATCGGGGTACCCTACTTTTATATCGTCATTATCAGGGTATACCCTACTTTTTTATATCGTCATTATCAGGGGTATACCCTACTTTTATATAGTCATTATCAGGGGTATATCCTACTTTTTTATATCAGTCATTATCGGGGTATACCCTACTTTTATATAGTCATTATCAGGGTATACCCTACTTTTATATAGTCATTATCAGGGTATACCCTACTTTTTAGTCATTATCAGGGTATACCCTACTTTTTATATATCATCATTATCAGGGTATACCCTACTTTTTATATAGTCATTATCAGGGTTTGTACCCTACTTTTTTATATAGTCATTATCAGGGGTATACCCTACTTTTTTTATATAGTCATTATCAGGGTATACCCTACTTTTATATAGTCATTATCAGGGTATACCCTACTTTTTATATAGTCATTATCAGGGTATACCCTACTTTTATATATCAGGGTATACCCTACTTTTTATAGTCATTATCAGGGGTATACTACTTTTTTATATAGTCATTATC